>NC_068976.1:17579116-17883662 GCF_016808095.1 Vigna angularis | reverse complement strand
TAAACCCTAAACCCTAAACCCTAAAACCCTAAACCCTGAACCCTAAACCCTGAACCCTGAACCCTGAACCCTGAACCCTGAACCCTGAACCCTGAACCCTGAACCCTGAACCCTGAACCCTGAACCCTGAACCCTGAACCCTGAACCCTGAACCCTGAACCCTGAACCCTGAACCCTGAACCCTGAACCCTGAACCCTGAACCCTGAACCCTGAACCCTGAACCCTGAACCCTGAACCCTGAACCCTGAACCCTGAACCCTGAACCCTGAACCCTGAACCCTGAACCCTGAACCCTGAACCCTGAACCCTGAACCCTGAACCCTGAACCCTGAACCCTGAACCCTGAACCCTGAACCCTGAACCCTGAACCCTGAACCCTGAACCCTGAACCCTGAACCCTGAACCCTGAACCCTGAACCCTGAACCCTGAACCCTAAACCCTAAAAAACCCTAAACCCTAAACCCTAAAAAAACCCTAAACCCTAAAAAAACCCTAAACCCTAAACAAACCCTAAACCCTAAAAAAACCCTAAACCCTAAAAAAACCCTAAACCCTAAACCCTAAAAACCCTAAACCCTAAACCCTAAACCCCTAAACCCTAAAAAACCTACACCCTAAAAAACCTACACCCTAAACCCTAAAAACCTAAACCCTAAAAACCTAAAAAACCTAAACCCTAAAACTTAAACCCTTAAACCTAAACCCTAGACCCTAGACCCTAGACCCTAGACCCTAGACCCTAGACCCTAGACCCTAGACCCTAGACCCAAACCCAAACCCTAAACCCTAAACCCTAACCCCTAAACCCTAACCCCTAACCGTAACCCCTAACCCCTAAACCCTAACCCCTAAACCCTAACCCCTAAACCCTAACCCCTAACCCCTAAATCCTAAAAACCCTAAACCCCTAACCCTAACCCCTAAACCCTAAACAACCCAAAACCCTAAACCCCCCAAAACCCTAAACCCGAAACACTAAACCCTAAACCCGAAACCCTAAACTACCCTAAACCCTAAAATACCCTAAACCCTTAACCCTAAACCTTAAACCCTAAACCCTAAAAACCTAAACCCTAGACCGTAAAAAAACCCTAAACCCTAAAAAAACCCTAAACCATACACCCTAAAAACCCTAAACCCCAAACCCCAAAACCCTAAACCCTAAAAAACCCTAAACCCTAAACCCCAAACCCCAAACCCAAAACCCCAAACCCCAAACCCAAAACCCCAAACCCCAAACCCTAAACCCTAAAAAACCCTAAACCCTAAAAACCCTAAACCCTAAACCACCCAAAACCCAAAACCCTAAACCCAAAACCCAAAACCCTAACCCCAAAACCCTAAACCCCAAAACCCTAAACCCAAAACCCTAAAACCCAAACCCTAAAAACCCTAAACCCATAACCCTAAACCCCTAACCTCTAAACCCTAAACCCCAAACCCTAAACCCGAAAACTTAAAGCTTACAGACCACGCCCTACAACATAAACCCTAAGCACTACGTCCTAAACCCTAAAATCCAAGAACCTCAAACCTCAAACCCCAAACTCCAAACCCCAAATCCCAAACCCTAACCCTAAACCTTAAACTCTAAAATGACATTCACAGCCATAGCTCATCCACGGGACACGTGGCATTCAAGGCGTCCTCATTCACCCGAGAGATGAACCACACATACAACACTGGTAGACAACATAAAATTTCTCCTCCCTTTAGCTCATAACAATTATTAAGGGTCCCATAAACTTCAGCTAAGACAGTAGTGACTAGATTCTCAGAGCGCTCTTTGTACCCCACAAATGCATTCATGGCGGCGTAGTCAACAAAATCCCTGGTATTAGGATATAACAGGATACTATAGAGGATAAGAGCAAGTACGTTCGTAAATGTTTTCCACTTTTACTCCTCAGTCAATCGATGCAAGAACCAATCTAGGTAACCTTGAGTAAGGCCCCTTGCTTTACCCTTAAGTATGAATTCCCTCTCCAACTTCACAGCGCGCACTCTTATGATTCTCACTTGCTGCAAGTTATGGGTATACTACCCGAGGTAGTTGCATAGAGCTTTGCCCTCGGGAGGTGTATCTAAGATTTGCCCAAATTCTTCCACTTTAATAGGCTCAAAAAAAAAAATTCCCATACCCCTCGACTCAAAATCCCATGTTAATTTCCATCTTTACCTTAAGGACTTAATCACAAATTTATAATTTCTCAACTAGAATACACAAAATGTGACAAGACCATAAAAAACAAATGAGCAACAATGAAAGAAATAAAATAAAAAGATGTATAAAGAGATATGATGATATGTACAAGGTACGTGGTTTTGTTAAGAGAAAATGAAGGTTATAAGACTGCACACATCTCCCTTAGTGCCCTAGAGAAAGTTTGACACTTGAGATTCAAGGTTAAGTATATGCAATCTCACAAGGATGGTTCCCTGAACCTAAAGATCAATGGTCACTAGAGCTATGGCCCCCTTCACAGCATCTCCACAACAGTCAAGTAATCAACTAGGTGTGAAGACACAAATGAAGAGAACAGACTCTAGTTGGAGTTCTCACGATAGCCAAACAGGAAGTATGTCCCAAGTGGCACCGCTACACAACCCCTCTAATTCTAAGTTACACTTGAACCCGGGTATAGGGCCTCACTCATGATATGCATAGTGTGCCTGTGTGAAGGGAGAATGGAATGCATACCTAAACCCTTACCTGCAAAACAACCAGAAAAAATCTCACGCAGATATAAACATGTTTTCTACCCTAGGGTTCAATATACAACAATATTTTCAAAGAACAAGCAAAACAACTCACATGAGTTTATTATAAATATCAAACCTAAATAAAGAAAAAGGGAAGGAAAACATAAAGCAAAACCACATCAAATTCGCATATCTAATTAAATGGCTTGACTCTCTAGATTTTCCCCAGTGGAGTCGCCATCTGTCGCAACCGGAATCGCGACGGGGCGACGATCCAAAAAAGGAACGGGTTTGAAAAAGATATTGGAGTCGTCACCATAGTTTATTCTGGAAAACTACGGAAAAACCATAAAATGATAAGGCATGGTCTGCGAAAACCAAATTCTGGGTTCGAGAGTCGGTTACGTGTAGGAAAGGTATTAGCACCCTACAACGTCTGCCCGAAGGCAGTACCCTTAATTAAATACGCGAATGTGGTGTGGTTTTCAAAATGTTTAACTATCTCAAAAATAAAACTCTAAATAAACAAAATATATTTTTTAGTTTTTTGGGTCCGACAAGGATTGACCTTGCTCCTACGTATTCTCATTCAGAATGAGAAATCAGGGTTACGTAGTTCTTTATGAAAGGTTGTTTATTGATTGAAAGTATTTATATTTTTTATATAAGAGAGGGAAAAGGTGTTTAGCACAAGGACGATGTGAGCGATCACACATGTGCTTAGCCTTTAAAACATTTTTTGGTATTTTTTTTTAAAAGAAAAAGAAAAGGTTTTTAGCACAAGGACGATGCGAGCGATCACACATGTGCTTAACCTTTAAAATATTTTTTTTTTGGTATTTTTATGAAAGAAAGAAAAAAGGTTTTTAACACAAGGACGATGCGAGCGATCACACATGTGTTTAACCTTTAAAATTTTTTTGGTATTTTTTTACAAAAGAAAGATAAAAGGTTTTTAGCACAAGGACGATGCGAGCGATCACACATGTGCTTAACCTTTAAAATATTTTTTTTTTGGTATTTTTATGAAAGAAAGAAAAAAGGTTTTTAACACAAGGACGATGCGAGCGATCACACATGTGTTTAACCTTTAAAATTTTTTTGGTATTTTTTTACAAAAGAAAGATAAAAGGTTTTTAGCACAAGGACGATGCGAGCGATCACACACGTACTTAACCTTTAAAATATTTTTTTGGTATTTTCTATAAAAGAAAGAGAAAACGTTTTCAACACAAGGACGATGCGAGCGATCACACATTTGTTTAACTTTTAAAATATTTTTTTTGGTATTTTGTATAAAAGAAAGAGAAAAGGTTTTCAGCACAAGGACGATACAAGCGATCACACATGTGCTTAACCTTTAAAACATTTTTTTGGTATTTTTTATAAAAGGAAGAGAAAAGGTTTTCAGCACAAGGACGATGCGAGCGATCACACATGTACTTAACCTTTAAAATATTTCTTTTTGGTATTTTTTATAAAAGAAAGAGAAAAGGTTTTCAGCACAAGGACGATGCGAACAATCACACATGTGGTTAACCTTTAAAATATATTTTTTGGTATTTTTTATAAAAGAAAGAAAAAAGGTTTTTAACACAAAGACGATGCGAGTGATCACACATGCATGTGTTTAACCTTTAAAACATTTGTTTGGTTTTTATATTTTATATTATTTTTTGTGGCAAATGAAACAAACCCGACAAAAACATAAAATACAATATGCAAGAGTGGAGTTATCATACATGGCCACATACAATAATATAAAAAGAAAACAGTCAAATAAAAGCTAAAAAAAACAGTAAAGAGCATAAAACAAAACAGCCCAATAAGCATAAGGGTGTAGAGATAAAAACCAAGGGTGTTGAGTGGGAGCAGGGCTTCAAACAGAAAGGAAAAGGGCAGCCCACGATCTAGGCCCAAAGCCCCTTAACCCAATCAGAAACCAATTAGGGGTTTCAACAACTTCATCTCATTTGCATAAGCAGCGTCAAGACTCCAGATCTTCTCCTATGAAAGAAAGAACCCAGAGACACTTACCTCCGCCACCCACAACCATGACAAAGCCTCCACTCGCCCGGCCACTGCGAACCGCGATCCACGGTGTCGCCGGGGACAAAACCTTCCGCCGGAGCCAACGTCGGCCACAGCACTAGGCCCTCTTCTCCTTTTTCTCTTCGCGCGAGAACAAACCCCCTACCTTAGGTCACGATGCTATTCGCTATCAGGACCGCCGCCGACGATGCCAGTCACCACCAGGGCTTCTCCCTGCGCCCCGCTTCACTTCGGGCGAAGCACTCCTGCACCAGCGTCCACAACCGTCGCGACCCCTTAAGATCTTCAGTCAAGCGACCGTTGCGTGACCATGCTCCGTCAAGCTAGGACTGCCATCGGCGACGAAGGTCACCATAGGAGGAAGATTTACCAGCGTCAACGCGACCTTCTCCTTCTTCTCTCTTCTCCACCATCATGCGCGCCCTCGGTTCGACCAGACTCGCTGTCGGTGATGCCGCCGGCGCTTGACTCTCTTTCTCCTCTGACGTGTGACTGAAGCGTTACCAGAAACAACCTAACTTCACCGTGCTTCTCATTGTTCCTGTTTTTTGACTGCTGGATTATTTGTGATTCTGTTTGATGAAAGTTGCAATTAGGTGAAGAAGGAATCAAGGTTCGTCTGTGGTTTGAAGAATACGTTAGCAAAAATGGAGGATGAATCGTGATGGCTAGTGCGAGTATGATGGTCTCTGTTTTTGGTGATTTTGTGCCAATGAAACGTTGAGGGTGAGGGTTACGGATAGATGTAATGGAGGAGAAAGTGGTTTCATCAGAAGTCCACAAGTTTTAGTATATATGCTTCTCTGTGTTGAGGCCTTGGCAATGGTTATTGGAATGCAAGATGAATTCGTTCAACGAATGGCTAGGGGTTTTTCTTTCAGGTTCTTTGAGAAGACGGAGATATGAAGAGAAACTCAGAATCCGTTTTGTCTGTGCCCCAGTGGTTCTTGTTGGTTCCCACATGAATAGTATGTGAAGGGTGAGTACCGGACTCAGGGAATATTGCTCCCAGGATCATTCTTTTTTTTTATTGATTTTTCTTTTTTTGTCTTTTTTCTTGCGTGAGGACTTCAGCCTCCCGACACTCCATTGCTTCATGCCACCCTATTGCCAGCGTTTCTTCTTACTGCAACTGGCTAAAGTTATTGCTTCTTGCTGCAGCATAGGTCTGAGCCAAAGATTTTCACCAAAAAATGATAGATGCGCAAAGATTTAAGACCCAAAAAAAAAGAAAAAAGTTGATAGCATTGAAAACAGAAATGAACGTTAAGTGCAATCTGGTGATCACTTTTTTTGTTTTTTTTTTCTTTAATAGAGACTAAATAAAATACAATAAAATAAACTAATATTAAATAAAATCAGAATAATAATATAAAATGAAATAAAATAATTATATAGTATATGATAAAAAAAATAGAATTAAAATAATAAAGTAAAGTGGAACAAAATAAAAAAGAAATGAAATACGATAACGTAAAATAAAACAGAATTAAAATAAAATAATATAAAATGAAAATGAAATAAAATTAGATATGAAATATAATAAAATAAAATAACGTATAATTAACATAAAATAAGAAACGAAATAAACTAATGTAATAATAATGAAATATAATAAAAATAATAAAAAATAATAATAATAATAATACATGAAATAGAATTAAAGTAATAAAGTAAAATAGAATAATATAAAAATAAAAACAAAATATAATAAGATCAAACATAATAAAATAATAATAAAAACATTATTATCTTGTTATCTAGTCATCCGGACGAAATTGAGTGTCGACAAAAGAACGCTAAAAAGTCCTAATTTACTCTAAAGAGCTTTAAAGAGCCTAAAGACCCCTAAAAAACCCTAAAGAGCCCTAATATACTCTATGGAGCCCCAAAAAGTCCTAAAGAACAATAAAACCCCCTGAAATTCCCTAAAGAGTGCCAAAAAATCACTAAAGGGTCGTAAAATGCCCTAAAGAGCCATTAAGAACCCCAAGAAGCCTTAAGGATCCCTAAAGAAACTTAAAGAGACCTAAATAGCCCTAAAGAGTTTGTTTGTGTGTGTGTGTGTGTCTATGTGTTTGTGCGTGTGATTTGTGTGTGGGGGGTGGGTGGGTGTGTGTGTTTGTGCGTGTAATGTGTGTGTGTGTGTGTGTATGTGTGTGTTGGTGTGTGTGTGTGTGTAGTATATGTATGTCTATGGGTATGTGTATGTGTGTATGTGTGTATATGTTTGTGCGTGTGTTTATGTGTGTGTGTGTGTGTGTGTAATATATCTGTGTGTTTTTGTGTGTCTGTGTATGTGTATGTGTATGTGTATGTGTATGTGTCTGTGTGTGTGTGGATGGATGGATTTATGTGTGTGGAGGGAGAGTTTGTGTATGTTTGTGTGAGTGTGTGTGTTTGTTTGTTTTTTTGGGAGTGTTTGTGTGTGAAGTTTTTTGTGTGTGAAGTTTTTTGTGTGTTTAAGAGTGTTTGAGTGTTTGGGAGTGTGTGCTTTTGTGTTTATGTGTGTAATGTGTGTGTGTATGAGTGTGTGTGTGTGTGTGAGTTTGTGTGTACGTGTGTTTGTGTGTGTAATATGTGTGTGTGTGTGTGTATGTGTGTGTTTGTGTATTTGTGTGTGTGTGTGTGTGTTTGTTTGGGTTTATATGTTTGTGTGAATGTGTTGATTGTGTGTGTGTGTGGATGTTTTGTGTGTGCGTATGTGGATGTTTGTACGTGTATGTGAGTGTGTGCGTGTTTTTGCGATTGTAATATTTGTGTATGTGTGTGTGTATAAGGTTGTGTGTGTTTTGTGTGTTTTTGTGTTTGAGTGAATGTGTGTGTGTGTGTTTATGTCTGTGATATGTGTGTGTAGGGGTGGATGTATGTGTGAATAAGTTTGTGTGTGTGTGTTGTGCATGTAATATGTATGTGTGTGCCTGTGTGTGTGTGTGTATTTGTGTGCAATATATGTGTGTATGAGTGTGTGTGTGTGTGTGTGTGCTTGTATGTGTGTATGTGTGTGTGTGTGTATATGTGTGTTGTAAGACCCGAGAAAATGTAGAGTTTATAAATAAAAGTTGAGTATGTTTTATTAAAATCTGCATGAGTTCACAAGGTGTTGTGTAGTTCAGTTGGTGTGCAAGTCTTTTATTAAACATAAGTTCTATATTATTTATTGATTTTGTTGATATAAATGTAGCACATGTTATTGTATGGTTGTTAAATTTATGATGTTCTATATTTTCAATGTGATGTGTTGGCTTATTGGTTAAGATGTTTGTATAGGATTGAATGGACATGAGTTCAAATATTAGGGAGATAGGTATATGAAAAACCTTTATTTTATTTTAGTTATATTTTGTCTAAGGACAATCATGTCTTTTCCCTTTTGTATATTGAGGTACATAAATTAAATAAGTTGAAAAATAAAAGCTTAGAGTTTAGTAGTTATAAAAATGATTGAGAGATCTTAGGAAGCACTATCCCAACAGTTACTTTTCGGTTCCAATTAAAATAAAATAAAATAGGGATTTAAAAAGAAGGAAAACATAGAAAGAGAGGTACGTAACATTTGAGAGAAAGGAAAAATAGAATATTGTGAGACAGAGAGAATGAAGAGCAAAAAAGATTTTTAGAATATAGTAGAAAACGTAGGTCTATGGTTGATTGATCTTCAATCTTAAAGCTTTATAATTGGTTAAGGTATGGGAAGCTTACTTTTATTTTATTGTTTTATTATATGATGAATTTGGAAGTATCTTTGATTTTTTCTTGGAGGTATGAGAAGGTTACCATTGTCTGTAGGATAACGTGGATATATTCTTAAAAATAACTTTGGAATATGGAAAGTTAACCTTATCTATTTATTAATTGATGATTTAATTTTGAATGTTTTGTTAGATGTTTGTGTTTTGTTTGAATGATTAATAATATTTTTACATCTCTATAGTCTCTGTGATCAATGGAATTAATTTAGAGATGTGAATCTTTTAAAAAGGAAAATTAGTTTTGATAGATGGATAGGTAGCCATAACGTAATAATGTTACGATAGGTAATCAATTATGCATGCAGGAAAAGAAAAGTATTAGCATTAAAGATAATTAATTCTGATTAATTTTTAGAAAGAAAAGAAATTGGTCTAATAAAGTGGTTTGATACGGTGGGTGCATGCCACTGATTGTTTTTTTATTTTATTTTAGTTTCTTTACAATTCTGGATAAATAGAGCGAGAAAGGTATTTATATAATATAGCAGTAGCATTTAGGGTTTCTTTTTAGTAATTATTTTTTTATATTTTCTTTTAATATGTTAGGAGGAAACCCTAAATTTAATTCCCTTTTTCCATTGGGGTTTCCTTTTTCACGCATCAACTTTGGGTTGCCTCGATGAAGCTCGCGGCAATGCTTCTTTCCCTTTTCTTTGGCTTCGCACACTCTTCTTCTTCAGGGACAAACCCAGCTTAAGGTCGCGCAAGGGGAAAAATCTTTCCCAATCTCTTCTCTTTTTCAATTACCGTAAGCAAAGCTAGAAGCTTGAAGCTTCTTTCCTTTCCCCTTTCTCGCGATTAGACCCAACGTTGGGGCAAGAATGTTCTGAAGTTCCGAGTAGAGGCAGAGACCTTGTATTTGCAGGGCAGAGGCGCGGCGATGACAGAGCGATGGTGCGACGACTACGCGAGGACGTTGGCAATTTAGATTCGCGGCGCAAGTTTCCTTCTCCTCTTTCTTCCCTTGATCTCGTTTGATGTTTTATGGATTTTCCTGTTTTCGCAAAAGGAGCGGGTTGGGTGCGAATGGTGTTGCGAAGATGGACGAAGGCGGCGATGACGCGTTGCGAGGGGAGCTGGCACGACAACGAAGTGAATCGCATTCTGATTTGGCATTTTAGGGTTCCTGAACTTGTTCTAAATTGGAAAATTTTAGGGTTTTGATTCTCCTGTTCTGGGTTCTGATTTGTGGAGTTGCAGAATGAAATTAGGGTTGGGTTTTTAATTATATTTTCTGTGTAATTTTGTTGGCTCGTTGGGGTTACCTTGAGTCGTGGTTATGTGATCCATGATGGTTGTCTAGGTTGCGGCGGGGGAAGCGTTGTTGTGGCGGTCAGGGGGTTACGGTTACTTCCCTGAAGCGGAATTCATTTTTGGGTCGCGGATGAATCTGGGTTGAACTTGAAACTATTGGGCCTCTAGGCCAAGACTTGAACTTGGGTGGCTGGACGTGATTTTACAGATTGTAGAGACCCAGAATTAAAAATAAGAATAAGAGAATTTTAAATAAAAGATTATGTCTCTAAAATTAAAGCAATGGGAATAAAATAAATTATTTAACCGCAAATTGGAAATAAGAACTAAATATTAATTTGTTTAAAGATGAAAATAATGAGATTATAATTGTTAAATGAAATATTAAATGACTTACTAATTTTAGTTTGATAAAAGAGAAAAATAATGTGATTATAATCTTTACTTAAATCAATAAATGTTTTATTATTTTTCGTTTATTATTAAATGTTATTTATTTATTTATTTTGATCTATTGTTGGAGTAGAACTCATGAGGTGTTTATGTTGATTGAATTGGAAATTTGATTTTAATGATTAATTAAAGTAATAAATGATCTATTATTTTGAATTTATATTGGATTATATTCATTTATTGTTTGTTATGTATTGTTTGAGTGAAACTTATTAGGCATATTATATTTTTTAATGAGACTTTAGGTAATGATGAATAAATAGTGTTAGGCAGAGAACGAGAATAGTGGTTGTATTTACGTGTGCGATAAACTTTGACTGATAATTGGAAAGAGTGAGTGTTAGAGTTGAAATGAGTGAATGTTGGAATTGTACCTGAGCGTGTGGTTGATCGATGAGCATAAGAGTTGGGGATAGGTCTGCTTGCTATACCTAGTAAAGCCTGAGACTATCGATCGGTCGAGATAGCGACTCCCTTTGGCCTTGTGTGCGAAAAAGGAGTGCTCGAGTATTGAACCTTCTATGTATGGGGCTGATGGTGTTTGCCTTGTTGTGACAGGGAAACATGTTCCTTAGCCAGGTAGGCGGGATTACTCGAGCAGACCTGTAGGAGGGGCTACAGGGGACCCGTGGGGAGGCTACAGGTTTGAGGTAGGGTACAAGGGTGTGACTAATTCTTTTCACTATGGAGTTATGGTATTGTGGAGGCTCATGGTGTTATTAATGATGAAGGATTCATGATGAGGTTAAATCTGATGGAGGTACATGTGATGATGATTCATAGTGACGATGTGTTTGGAGACCATGTTGATAGGATAACGTTGATGGTATAATCATGATAGGGTTAATGAGGATATTGATGATGGTAAGAGTGTAAAAATGATTATGTTAGTATGATAGCGCTATAGATGATTGATTTATTATAAAGTTATGCTTGTTTCCTATGTACAAATTTTATTGTCATTGGTTGTGAAATAGTAGCTTACCCATATTCGTTTGTGTTGTGGTTGTGTGTGTGTTTTGCGATGATTGTATGACATTTGGTTATACGGGAGCAGAAGATGTTACAGATGCTCCAGATGCATGATAGAGACGCGAGAGTGGGAAGACGACTTGGGTTAATTAAAGCTTTTGTGCTATAAATTTTAGAAACAATATAATTGGGTTTGTTTTATTTCGTCTTGATTTTATTAATTTCGGAATTATATAAGTTGATTTTCGCGATGATATTATGAATTTAAAAATTTTAAACTTTTCCTCGTAATCGAGACATCCTAAAAATTGGGATGTTACATGTGTAATGTGTGTGTGTGTGTGTGTGTGTCTGTGTTTATGTATGTGTAGTGGTGTTTGTGTGGTATATATGTGTGTGTGTGTATAAGGTTGTGTGTGTGTTTGTGTGTATGTGTATGTGATTATGTTTTTGTTTGTGCGTGTGTGTGTGTTTATGTATGTGTATGTGTATGCGTGTGTTTATGTGGGTGATATGTGTGAGTGGGTGAATGAGTGTGTAGGTATAAGTTTGTATGTGTGTGGGTGTGTGTTTGTGTGTGTCAATATGTGTGTGTGTGTGTGTAATATATGTGTTTGTATGGGTGGGTGGGTGTGTGTGTGTATGTGTGTATGTAATATATGTGTGCGTCTATGTTTGTGGGGGTGGGTGTTTATGTGTGTGTGTGTGTGTGTGTGCTTGTCTGAGTGTGTGTTCATGTATGCGTGTATGTTTATGTAGGGGTTTGTGTGTGAGTGTGTGTGTGTGTGTGAATGTGTGTATGTGTGTGCTAGTGTGTGTGTGTGTGTGTGTGTGTGTGTATTTGTGTGCAATATATGTGTGTATGAGTGTATGTGCTTGTATGTGTGTATGGGTGTTTGTATGTGTGTGTGTGTCTGTGATTGTGTATGTGTAGTGGTGTTTGTGTGGTATATATGTGTGTGTTTATGTGTTTATGTGGGTGATATGTGTGAGTGGGTGAATGGGTGTGCAGCTATAAGTTTGTATGTGTGTGGGTGTGTGTGTAATATATGTGTGTGTCTGTGTTTGTGGGGCTGGGTGTTTATGTGTGTGTGTGTGTGCTTGTCTGTGAGTGTGTGTGCTTATATGTGTGTATGTCCGTGTAAGGATTTGTGTGTGTGTGTGTGTGTGTGTGTGAATGTGTGTTTGTGTGTATGTGTGTACGTGTTTTTGTGAGAGACGTTGTGTGTGTTTACGTGCGTAATATGTGTCTGTGTGGGTGTGTCTATGTTTGTGTTTATACGGTTGTGTGTGTTTGTGTGTGTGTATGTATGTTTGTTTGTTTGTGTGTGTCATATAAGTGTTTGTGTATGTATGAGTATGTATGTGTGTGTTTTTGTGTGTCTGTGTGTGTGTGTGTGTGTGTGTGTCAATTTAATTATGTATGTGGATGTAATATGTGTGTGTGTGTGTGTTTGTGTGTCTGTGTGTGATTATGTCTATTTTTTTGTCTGTGTTTGTGTGTGTGTGTTTGTTTGTGTCAATGAGTGTGTTTGTGTGTGAAAGTGTGTGTTTATTTGTGTGTGTCTTTGTGTGTGTGTGTGTTTGTTTGTGTCAATGAGTGTGTTTGTGTGTCTGTGTGTGAAAGTGTGTGTTTATTTGTGTGTGTCTTTGTGTGTGTGTGTGTGTGTGTATGGTTGTGTGTGCGTTTGTGGATACTTTTTTTATTTGTGTGTTTATGTGTGTTTGTGTATGCTTGTGTATGTTTGGGGGGGGGGGGGGGGGGGGGGGGGTTGTGTGTGTTTTAGGTTGTGGGTGTGGGTGTGTGCGTGTATGCGTGTGTGTTTGTGGCTATGTGTGTGTATGTGTCTAAGATATTTGTGCGCGTGCGTGGATGGGTATAGGTGTGTGTCTGTATATGTCTAGGCTTTGGGTTTTCGAGTCTGTGGTCTAAGATTTGAGGTATAGGGTTTCAGATTTAGGGCTTAGGGTTTACGACTTAGGGTTTAGGATGTAGAGTTAAGGGTGTAGGCTTGAGGGTGTAGGGTTTAGGGTTTATGGTGTACGTTTTAGGGTTTAGGGTTTGGGGTGTATGGTTTAGGGTGTAAGGTTTAAGGTGTAGGGTGTAGGGTTTATGGTTTAGGGGTTAGGTTTTTTTTTGTATGGTGTAGAGTTTAGGGTTTATGGTGTAGGATTTAAGGTTAGGGTTTACAATGTAGGGTTTATGGTGTAGGTTTTAGGATTTAAGGTTCAAGGTTTACGATTAAGGGTTAAGGGTTCAATGTTTGGGGTTAAGGGTTTAGGATGCATTGTTTAAGGTTTAGGGTGTAAGCTTACGGTATGGAGTTTAGGGTGTAGGATTTAGGCGTATATGTTTTAGAATATATAGGGTTTGAGGTTTTATCGGGTTTGGGGTTAGGGGTAGGGGTTTCGGTTTGGGGTTTGGGGATTGAGGTTTTGAATTTTTTGTTTGCGTTTTAGTGCCAAAAAATTTGTGTCTATTATTTAGGGTATATGCTTTACGGTGCAAGGTTTAGGATGCAGGGTGCAAGATTTAGGGTTGAGGGTTTAGGGTGCAGGGTTTAGGGTTTAAGGTTCAGGGTCTAAGGTTTAAGGTTAAGGGTTTAAGGTTGAGGGTTAAAGGTTTAGGGTGTAGTGTTTAAGGTGCATTGTTTAAATGGATTACGGTTTGCAATTTTGTGGTCGGGCTTTTGGGTCTGTGCTTTGGCTTTTTAGCTATAGGGTCTACGATGTAAGGTTTAAGGTTTCATGTTTAAAGCTTATGGTTTAGGGCTTAGGGTTTAGGATGTAGGGTGCAGTGTTCAAGATGTATGGCTTAAGGTTTAGGGTTTTAGGGTGTAGGGTTTAGGATGTATGGTTTAGGGTCTAGGGTTTATGGTGTAGGGTGTATGGTTTGTGATTTAGGGTTTAGGGTTTACAATTTGTGGTGTGGGGTGTAGGTTTTAGTGTTTAGAGAGTCATGGTGTATGGTCCAGGGTGTAGGGTGTACGACATGGGGCATATAAGTTTGTGTGTGTGTTTGTTTGTATGTGTGTCTATGTGTTTGTGTGTGTAATATGTTTGTGTGTGTATGTGTATGTTTGTATGTTTGTGTGTCTCTGTGTGTGTGTTTTTGTTTGGGTTTATGTGTGTAAGTGAATGTGCGTGTTTGTGTGTGTAATTCAGTGTGTGTATTTTTATTTATGTTTGTGTGTGTTTGTTTCCGTATTTGTATGTGTGTGTGTGTGCGTGTATGTTTGTGTGTTTGTACGTGTATGTGAGAGTGTGTGTGTGTGTGTGTGTTACCGATTGTAATATGTGTGTGTATGTATAAGGTTGTGTGTGTGTGTGTGTGTGTGATATGTGTGTGGAGGGTGGGTGTATGTGTGAATAAGTTTGTGTGTGTGTGTTGTGCATGTAATATGTATGTGTGTGCCAGTGTGTGTATTTGTGTGCAATATATGTGTGTATGAGTGTTGGTGTTGGTATGTGTGTTTGTGTGTAATATATGTGTGTGTATGTGTCTGTGTTTGTGTGTGTGTGGGTGTTTGGTGTTATATATGCATCTGTGTGTGTGTGTGTGTAGTGTAGAAAGGATGTACAAAAAGGACGTAGAAAGGCTATAGAAAAGGTGTAGAAAGATGTAGGAACGTTGTAAACCCTTTCTACACTCTTTTTATAACCTTGCTACACTCTTTCTACACTCTTTCTACATAATTTCTACAACCTTTCTACACCTTTTCTACACTATTTCTACACCTTTTCGACACATTTCTACAACATTTCTACATCATTTGTACACCCTTTTTACATCCTTTTTAGACCCTTTGTATACCTTTTGTATACTCTTTGTACATCCTTCTACACTTTTATACATATTTTGTAGAAAGATGTAGAAAGGATGTACACCCTTTGTACACCCTTTATACACCTTTTGTACACTCTTTGTACACCCTTTGTACACCTTTTGTACACCCTTGTACATCCTTTTAATAAACGTTGCACACGCCTTGTACACAATTCGTACACAATTTGTACACCCTTTTTAGAAAGGGTGTAGAAAGATGTAGAAAGAGTGTATAAATGGTGTAGAAAGAGCATACAAAACGTGTAGAATCATAAAGAAAGGGTGTATAAAGGGTGTAGAAAGAGCGTAGATAGATGTAGAAAGGGCCTACAAAATATGTCAAAAGGAGTAGAAAGGGTGTTGCCAGGGAGTATTAGGTTGTAAAAATGGTGTAGAAAGAGTGTAGAAAGAGGGTAAAAGGGTTATATAAAGGGTGTAGGAAATGGGTAAAAAGGGTGTAGGAAAAGGGTATAAAAATGGGTACAAAGGGTGTAGGAAGAGTGTAGAAAGAGTATAAAAACAGTGTAGAAAAGATGTACAAAGGATGTACAAAGGGTGAAGAAAGGGTGTAGAAAGATGTATAAATAGTGTATAAAAGGTGTAGAAAGGGTGTTGCCAGGATGTATTAGGTTGTAGAAAGAGTGTAAAAATGGGTAAAAGAGTTGTATAAAGTGTGCATGAAGGGTGTAAAAAGGGTGTACGAATGATGTAAAAAGGGTGTAGAAAGGGAGTAGGAAGGGTGTAGAAAGGTGTGGGAAAGTTGTAGGAAGTGAGTACAAATGGTGTAAGAAGAGTGTAAGAAAGTTGTAAGAAGGATATAAAATGATACAGGAAGAAGTCAAAGGGGTGTATAAATAGTGTAGGAAGGGTGTAGAAATGATGTAAAAATAGTTTAGAAAGAATATAAGAAGTGTGTAGGAAGGTTGTTGGAAGGTTGTAAGAGTGATGTGGGAAGAGTGTAGCTAGGTTGTATTAGGTTGTAGAAAGAGTGTAAAAAGGAGGTAAAAAGGTTGTATAAAGGGTGTAGGAATGTTGTAATAAAAGTGTAAAAGGGGTGTAGAAAGGGCTTAGATAGGGTGTAGAAAAGGGTGTAAAAAAACTGTAGAAATGGTGTAGAAAGGTTGTAGAAAAGATGTAGAAAGTGTGTAGAAAGGATGTAGAATGATGTAGAACGTCGTTTGAAGTGATTCAGAATGGTGTAAGAAGAGTGTAAGAAGGGTGTAGAAATGGAGTAGAAAGAGTATAAAAAGGGTGTAGAAATGGTGTAGAGATGTTGTAGAATGGGGGTAGAAAGAGTGTAGAAAGTATATAAAAACAGTGTAGAAAAGATGTAGAAATGGTATAGAAATGATTTACAAAGGGTGAAGAAAGGGTGCAGAAAGATGTAGAAATGGTGTATAAAAGGTGTAGAAAGGGTATTGCCAGAATGTATTAAGTTGTAGAAAGGTTGTAGAAAGAGTGTAAAAAGAGGTAAAAGAGTTGTATAAAGTGTGTATGAAGGGTATAAAAATGGTGTACGAATGATGTAAAAAGGGTATAGGAAGGGTGTAGAAAGGTGTAGGAAAGTTGTAGGAAGTGAGTTCAAATGGTGTCAGAAGAGTGTCAGAAAATTGTAAGAAGGATATAAAATGATGCAGGAAAAAGTGAAAGCGGTGTATAAATGGTATAGGAAGGGTGTAGAAATGGTGTAAAAATAGTTTAGAAAGAATGTAAGAAGTGTGTAGGAAGGTTGTAAGAGTAATGTGGGATGAGTGTAGCTAGGCTGTATTAGGTTGTAAAAAGGGTGTAGAAAGAGTGTAAAAAGGGTGTGAAAGGGTTGTATAAAGGGTGTAGGAATGTTGTAAAAAAGGTGTAAAAGGGGTGTAGAAAGGGCGTAGAGAGGGTGTAAAAAAGGTTTAGAAAGGGTGTAGAAAGGTTGTAGAAAAGATGTAGAAAGTGTGTAGAATGGATGTAGAATGATGTAGAAAGTTGTTTGAAGTGACTCAGAATGGTGTACGAAGAGTGTAAGAAGGTTGTAAGAAGGATCTTAAATGATGTAGGAATAGGTGAAATGGGTGATAAATGGTGTAGCAAGGGTGTAGGAAGGATGTAAATATGGTTTACAAAGAGTGTAAGAATTGTATAAGAAGGTTTTTGGAAGGTTGTAGAAAGAGGTAAAAGGGTTGTATAACAGGTGTAGTAAGTGTGTAGAAAGAGTGTAGAAAGGTTGTAGAAAGGGGTAGAAATAATGTAGAAATTGTGTAGAAAATATGTAGAAAGAGTGTAGAAAGCGTATAAAAAGGGTGTAGAAAGATTTAGGAAAGCTGTACACCTTTTCTATACTCTTTCTACAATCTTTTTATACCCTTTCTACTTCTTTCTACGTTGTTTCTCTACTTTTTCTATAACTTGTCTACACCTTTTCTACACATTTCTACACCCTTTCTGTAGGAAGGTTGCTCGAAGTTTGTAAGAATGATTTGGGAAGAGTGTAGCCAAGGTGTATTAGATTGAAGAAAGGGTGTACAAAGTTTGTAGAAAGAGTGTAGAAAGGTTGTAGCAAGATGTAGAAAGAGTGTAGGAAGGATGTAAAAATGGTTTACAAAGAGTGTAAGAATTGTATAAGAAGGTTTTTGGAAGGTTGTAGAAAGAAGTAAAAGGGTTATATAACAGGTGTAGTGAGTGTGTAGGAAGGGTGTAGAAAGAGTGTTGAAAGGGTGTAGAAAGGGGTAAAAAGTGTGTAGAAAGAATGTAGAAATTGTGTCGAAAAAAATGTAGAAATAGTGTAGAAAGCGTATAGAAAGGGTGTAGAAAGATTTAGGAAAGCTGTACACCTTTTCAACACTCTTTCTACACCTTTTTTACAACCTTTATACAATCTTTCTATACCCTTTATACATCTTTCTACGTTGTTTCTCTACTTTTTCTAGAGTTTCATTTCGTAAAGCAATGAAAAAAGCTATTGAATTAACTGAACAAGCAGGTACAAAAGGAGTTCAAGTACAGATTGCAGGACGTATTGATGGAAAAGAAATTGCACGTGTCGAATGGATTAGAGAAGGTAGGGTTCCTCTACAAACCATTCGAGCTAAAATTGAATATTGTTGTTATACAGTTCGAACTATTTATGGAGTTTTAGGGATAAAAGTTTGGATATTACACCTTTTCTGCACCCTTTTGACACCTTTTGTACACCCGTTCAAACCCTCTCTATATATTTTGTAGAAAGATGTAGAATGGGTGTACACACGTTATACACCATTTATACACCCATTGAACACCCTTTATAAACCTTTTGTACACTGTTTTGTACAACCTTTGTACACCTCTTCTAAACAATTTGTACACCCTTTCTACACCCTTTTCATATCTTTTTGTAGAAAAATGTAAAAAGGCAGTACAACCTTTGTTCACCCTTTGTACACCCTTTCTACAGCTTTTCTATCCCTTTTCCACAACATTTTTACACCCTTATTACACCATTTATGCACTTTTTTTACACCTTTTCTACACATTGTTTACATTCTTTTTACACTTTTCCTACACATTTTATACAACCTTTTTACCCCTTTTCTACATTGTTTCTACACACTTTCTTCACCCATTCTACAACCTAATACACTTTGGCTACACTCTTCCCAAATCAGTTTTACAACCTTCGAACAAAGGGTGTAGACAGGGTATACAAGGGGTGTACAAAGGGTGTACAAAGAGTGAAGAAATAGTGTAAAAATGGAATAGTAAAGGGGTAAAAAGGGTGTACAAAACGTGTAGAAAATGTTTAGAAAGAATGTAAAATGGTTGTATAAATGTTATAGAAATGATGTAGAAAGATGTAGAAAGGGTGTACAACTTTCCAACATTTTTCTACACCCTTTGTACATCTTTTCTACAATCTTTCTACACCATTTCTAAAACCTTTCTACACCTTTTCTACAGTCTTTCTAAACGTTTTCTACACACTTTCTAAACTCCTTCAATACACTTTTTACACCCTTTGTACACCCTTTGTTTACCATTTGTACACCCTTTATACACCCTTTCTATACTCTTTCTACACCCTTTCTACACTCTTTCTAAACCCTTTCTACAATCTTTCTTCACACTTTCTCCACGTTTTTTACACCCTTTATACACCCTCTCTACACATTTTCTACACAATTTCTCCACACTTTTTACACAATTTCTACACCATTTGCACACCTTTTGTACACCCTTTTGTACACCTTTCTACTCCATTTCTTCACCTTTTGTACACCCTTTGAACACCCCTTGTAAAGCCTTTGTAGACTCTTTTGTACATCCTTTCTACACTTCTAGACCCTTTCTACACCCTTTTTACAGTCTAACTACACCTTTTATACAGCTCTTTTACCCACTTTCTACACTCTTTCTACACTCTTTGTACACCCATTTCACACCCTTTATACACCCTTTCTACGCCTTTTATACACCCTTGTGTACACTCTTTTTACATACACCTTTTGTAAACCTTTTATACACCTTTTTACCAAAGATGTAGATAGATGTATACCATTTGTACACTCTTTATACAAAGGGTGTACATCCTTTCTACATCTTTCACCAAATGATGTAGAAAGGATGTACAAAAGATGTACAAAAGGGTGTACTCCCTTTCTACAAAAGATATAGAAAGGGTGTACAAAGAGTGTGTAGAAAGGGTGTACAAAGGTTGTACAAAGAGTATACAAAGGGTGTCTAAATATTTAGAAAGATGTAGAAAATTTGTACAAAGGTTCCTACATCATTTCTGCATACTTCCTAAACTTTATACCCTACACCCTTTCTACAAGCTTCGTACGTCTTACCTTATACACACACAAAAATACACACACACATATTGCACATATAACACACACACACGCACACACAAACACATACTCACACATGTACTCACATACCCACACAAGCCCACACATACGCACGCACACATATATGCACATAAATATATTACACACACATATTATACTCACACACAGAAACACATACGCATAAACACACACATAAATATATTACACACACACATATGACGCACACAAACACACATAAATATATTATACACAGAAAAACACACAAAAACACATACACACACGCACTCACACACACACGCAAATATATCACACACACACACCACCACTCACACACAATATATTACACTCACAAACACACATAGACAACCACATACGCTTACACATACACACACACGAACACAGTCACACACTCATAAAGAGACACACACAATCAAACATACACGCACACACACATATAAGTTATACATGCATATATTACACACATACACAGAAGAACATATACACCCCCTTACCCACACACACACATACTCACATACATAAACACACACACACACACATACACAAGCGCATATACACATAATACAAACACAAACACACACATACACACGCACATAACACAAACACACACACACAGACTCACTCACACACACACACATGCATCACACACAGACACACTCATATATGTTACAACACAAATACACACACACACAAAAACACACACAAAGATAACACAGACACATAAGCACATACACATGTATATTCACACAGACACACATACACATACACACATATTACACACACACACACACCCAAACCCACCCACCTACTCACAGACACACAGACCCACATAATCACACACACGCAACACACAAACATACACTCACCACACACACATGCATGAACACACATCCTAATTCATACGTGTATGTGTGTGGGTGTGTGTTTGTTTATGTGTGTGTGTGTGTGTTTGTGTGTGAATGGGTGTGTGGATGGGTGTTTGTCAGTTTGTATGTGTGTGTAGATGGGTGTGTGTATAGGTTGTGTTTGTGGATGCGTGTGTGTGTACAACAGTGCATATGTGGGCATGCATTCGTGCATGCTTGTACACGTGCGTTCATACATACGTGCGTGTAGGCATGCGGAAGTACATGTGCGGGTATGTGTGCGAGCGCGTGTATCAATGTGAATGCGTAGGGCAAGCCTGTCTGCATTCATGCGTGAGTGGGTGTGTGCGAACGTGCGTGCGTGCAGACGTTCTTATGTGCAAGGGTGCAAGCATGCTTACGTGCATTTGTGTGCACGTGCGTGCATGCATGCATTATTACATACGCACGTGTGTTCGTGGGTGTATGAGCATTTGCGTGAGTTCGTGCATGTGTGCATGCATGAGCGAGAGGACATGCATGGGTGGGTGCATGGGAGGGAGTGTGTACGTACATGGCTACGTGCATGCGAATGCGCATGCGTGCGAAGGTTTGTGACTTCATGCAAGTGAGTGAATATGCACGTGTGCGCACATGCGTAAGTGTAGGCATGTGAACGTGCATGACCATGTGTGCACGTGCATGCGTACATGTGCACCTTGCATATGAAATTGTGTTCATGGGTGTGTGTAGGGAAGGAAGTGGATGCAGGAGTGTGTGCATGCGTGAGTGCAAGGGCATACGTGTGTGCGTTACTGTATTTGCGGTCGTGCCTGCAAACGATCGTTCCTTCGTGCGAGCGTTCGTTCGAGTGTTCATGTGAGTGTGTGTGCGAGTGTTCACGTGTGCGTGCGAGCATACGTGCATGCGCGCATGTGAGTGTACGTACGTGCGTGACAGTGTACGTGCGTGCTAGAGTACGTGCATGCGTGCTAGTGTACGTGTGTGTGTGCTAGTGTACGTGTGTGCATGTAAACGTATGTGCGTGCGTGCAAGAGTACGTGTGTGCGTGCGTACGACCGTCTACCGTGCGAGGGTACATGCGTGAGTGTGACCATACGTGTGTACGTCAGTACGTGCGAACATATGTGTGCGCGTGCGTGCGTGCCAACGTGCGTACGTCCGTGCAAGCATATTTGCGTGCGTGCGTGCGTGCGAGACAATGTGCGTTCATGCGAGCGTGCGTGAGTGCGTGCGAGTGTACGTGATTGCGTTCGAGCATGCAAGCATACGTGAGTACGTACATTACTGCATGCGAGCGTATGTGAGTGCGTGCGTGCGAAAGTACGTGAGTGCATGCGAGCGTATGTGAGTGCATGCATGCGAGAGTACGTGAGTGCATGCGAGCTTAACTACGTGCCTTCGAACGAGCGTTTGTGCAAGTGTACGAGCGTGAATGCGAGTGTACATGCGTGTGTCAGACCGTACGTGAGTGCGTGCAAGTGTACGTGCGTACATGCATGCATGCGAGCGTATGTACGAGCAATCATACGTGCGTGCAAGCATACTCGCGTGCGTGCATGTAGGCTACCGTTCGAGCCTGTGTGCGGGCTAGCGTTCGAGGGTGCGTACGGGCTAGCGTGTGTGCATACGCGCGTGCTGGTGGTCGTACATTCGTTGGTGTGAGCATACGTGCGTGCGTGCGAGCGTATGTGAGTGCGTACGTTCGGGCATACGTGTGCGTGTGCAAGCTCGCTCTAGCGAGCATGCGTGCGATCATACATGTGTGCGAACATGCGTGCGATCGTACTTATGTGCCAGCATGCGTGCGCTTTTACATGCGTTCGTGCGTGCATACGTGCTTGCGTCCGAGCGTACGTGTGCGTGTGGGTGCGAGAATACGTGTGTGCATGCAAGCATACATGCACGCTAGGGTACGAGAGGACATCCAGGCGTACAAGCTTACGTGCCTGCGTGCGACCATATGTGCGTGGGTATGGGTGGGCGTGCGTGAGTGCGTGCGTACAGGTGGGCGTGTGTGAGTGAGTTTGTTTGTTTGTGTGTTTAGGAGTGTTTGTGTGTGAAGTTTTTTGTGTGTTTAAGAGTATTTGAGTGTTTGGGAGTGTTGCTTTTGTGTTTATGTGTGTCTGTGTGTGTATGTGTCAGTTTGTGTCTACGTGTGTTTGTGTGTTTAATATGTGTGTGTGTGTATTTGTGTATTTGTGTGTGTATGTGTGTGTTTGGGTTTATATGTTTGTGTTGTTTGTGTGTGTGTGGATGTTTTGTGTGTGTGTATGTGGATGTTTGTACGTGTATGTGAGTGTGTGCGTGTTTTTGCGATTGTAATATTTGTGTGTGTATGTATATGGTTGTGTGTGTAGTTGTTTGTGTGTGTGTGTGTGTTTTGTGTGTTTTTGTGTTTGAGTGAATATGTGTGTGTGTGTGTGTGTGTCTGTGTTTGTGTGTGTGATATGTGTGTGTGGGGATATGTGTATGTGTGAATAAGTTTGTGTGTGTATGTGTGTGTTGTGCATGTAATATGTATGTGTGTGCAAGTGTGTGTGTGTGTGTGTGTGTGTATTTGTGTGCAATATATATGTGTATGAGTGTGTGTGCTTGTTTGTGTGTATGTGTGTTTGTATGTGTGTGTGTGTGTTGTAAGACCCGAGAAAATGTAGAGTTTGTAAGATCCAAACCCTAAACCCTATACCCTACACCATAAACCCTAACCCATAAACCCTAAAGTCTAAACTCTAAACCCAAAACCCTAAATCATACACCCTAAAGCCTACACCCTAAACCCTACATCCTAAATTCTACACCCTACACCCAAACCCTAAACCATCAACCTTAAGCCCTTAACGCAGAACCATAAACTCTAAATCCTAAAGCATGCCCTTAAACCAAACACCATTAAACCTAAACCGAAAACCTTTAACCCTAAATCCAAAATCCTAAACCCTACACCCTACAGCTTAAACCGTAACCACTATATCCTAAACCCTAAAACCTAAACCCTATACCTTAAACGCTAAACCCTACACCTTAAACATTTAACCATAAACCTTAAACCCTCAACCTTAAACACTTAACCTTGAACCCTAAACTCTAAACCCTAAACCCTACACCCCACAACCTAAACCCTATTCCCTAAATCCTATACAATAAATCCTAAAACCTAAACCCTACACCCTAAACACTTAACCATCAACATCAAACCCTTAACCTTAAACACTTAACCCTAAACCCTGAACCCTGAATCTTAAACTATAGACCCTGAACCAAAAAACCTAAACCTAAAACCCTAAACCCTATACCATACACCACAAACCCTAAGCCATATACCCTAACCCCTAAACCTTAAACCCTAACCTTAAACCCCTAACCCTAAACCCCAAACCCCTAACCCTAACCCTAAACTCTAACCCCTAAACCCCAAACCCTAAACCCGCAACCCCAGACCGTAAAAACCCCAAACCCTAAAAGTGCTAAACCCTCTAAACCCTAAACCCTCTAAACCCTAAACCCAAAACCTAAAGCTTATAGACCACGCCCTACAACATAAACCCTAAGCACTACATCCTAAACCCTAAATCCTAAAACACACACGCAATATATTACACACACACCACCACCACTCACAAACACACATACACAAACACACACACACACACAATCAAACATACACGCACAAACACATATAAGTTACACACGCATAAATTACACACATACACACAAGAACGTATACACCCCCTCCCCCACACACACACACATACTCACATACATAAACACACACACACATACTCATGCACACAACTTAAAAACACACATACACACACGCACACATTCATATATGTTATAATAAAAAATACACACACGCAAAAGTACACAAACACACAAAGATAACACACAGACATACACACACACATATTCACACAGACACACATGCACATACACCCACCCACCCAACCAAACCCACCAACCTACTCACAGACACACACAAACCCCAAACCCCAAACCCCAAACCCTAAACCCGCAACCCCAAACCCAAACCCCAAACCCTAAAAGTGCTAAACCCTCTAAACCCTAAACCCTAAACCCTATACCCAAAACCTAAAGCTTATAGACCACGCCCTACAACATAAACCCTAAGCACTAGATCCTAAACCCTAAACCCTAAAACACACACGCAAATATATTACAGACACACCACCACCACTCACAAACACACATACACAAACACACACACAATCAAACATACACGCACAAACACATATAAGTTACACACGCATATATTACACGCATATATTACACGCATATATTACACGCATACACACAAGAACGTATACACCCCCTCCCCCACACACACACATACTCACATACATAAACACACACACACACACAAGCACATATACACATAATACAGACACAAACACACACACACATACTCACGCACACAACTTAAAAACACACATACACACACGCACACATTCATATATGTTATAACAAAAAATACACACACACACAAAAGTACACAAACACACAAAGATAACACACAGACATATTCACACAGACACACATGCACATATACCCACCCAACCAACCAAACCCACCAACCTACTCACAGACACACACAAACAACACCTCCTTCCCCCCCCCCCCCCCTCCCCCCCCCCCCCCCCCCCCCTCCCCCCCCCCCCCCCCCCTCTCTCACTCTCTCTCTCCCCCCACACACACAAATGCATACACATACATTACAAACACAAACACATACAAACACACACACATATTACACACCCACCCAAACTAACCCACCAACTCACAGACACACACACTCACTCACCCACCTAAACAAACCCGACAACTCAGACACACAAACACAAGCGCACAGACAAACATACATAAATACACACACACATACGCATACACATACACATACCACACATTCACACACACATACACACCAACCCACCCACCCGTGAACACCCACACACCCAACCTCAAACTCTCAACCTTAAACTCTTAACCCTAAACCTGGAACCTTAAACCATTACCCTGAAACCTAGACACTGAATTTGATATATATATATATATATATATATATATATATATATATATATATATATATATATATATCAAATTAAGAAGACAAAGAAACGCCGATGAAAGGAATAAAATCGGTAACATTTACACGAAAAGACCAACCTAACATGAAAAGATCAAATTAAGAATTCATTACACCTATAGAGTAGCTAAAATATGTTTAACCAAAATTTCATAACGAATATACACCTAGACTGTAAGACGACTGGCTAATTACATCCTCTAACTTATTCCCGCTTTTAGTAATGAAAGAAAATCCAAATCCAGTCAACAGATTTTTTAATTACCATGCCTACACCAATGAGCTAAAACATTTGTGCGGAGTTTGTAGGCCCTATTGTCGAACAAATGCAGGTTCATACACTGCTCGTTGTTTAAAACAAAAAATCAGTCACTTCAAACATTAATCTGAACTTGCTTGAAGAAAGAGACTACATTCATTGATCAGTAAGATCGGGTCAAACACGATGGACAGAATCGGTTAGATCTAAGTTAGGTCATCCCATCTATTAGACAACCCCAAGTAAAGAATTTCTTTTTCTTTTTTTGAAACAAAGCTACAAATTAATACACAGATAACAGATAATATGTTCTCAACTGATTAATTCTTAGTCATGCCAAATCACATTCGCTTTCCTTCTCGTAAGCTTCTTCCTCTCCTGTAGTCAATCTCAGCATCGGAGCACGATAACCCCATCTTATATTTCCTGCTAATTCTGGAAGATTCCATTTTTGAGAATATATCCTCATCATCTACAAGAGTAGGGTTCTCTGGTGTGCTGAACCCAGAGTTGTTGCTACCGTGCCTTTGTGATTTATGATCTGACATGCAAGAAAAGGCATATTTGCTTACAGGTAGATAAAGAAAAGGGTACGAAAAAGTAGAATACAGAAAATCCCCAATTTTAAAATGTATATATCACCCTAACACAAAATTACCCTCCATCTTTTCCAGATAATATACGAAGATGACCAATGTCTGACATTCTTACCGGACAAAAAAATTATAACTTTATCCATCAAAAGTCAGTAGAGCACAGCACATGGCAGGGCACCAAGGCTCTAGTTATAGAAAAGTTATTATATATAATGTTGAAGCCAAATTGCAAGTAATTTAAAAGTGCTACTCTATTTTATTTTTCATTTCCATGGTTTCTCAAGATGCAATGAAACAAATTAATATTTAAACCTAGAATTTACAACATACCTTCATATCCTTGATATATGGTGGCCTGATTGTCTGCTTCCTTGCCTATTGGACCTGGATCTGAGCCAAGACTACTCTGCAATGCCACCTGAGTCTCCTGAGCTTTGAACCCTTTCATTAATGAAGGCTCTATGTTTTCTTCCATTGTAGACTTGCCAGAGGCAAAGGGCATCATAGTAAATGAATCCTCCATTACATCAGAAATTTCCACATATTTTGAGAGGTACTTATAATCTCATCTGCACTGAAACCAAACGATGCTCGGTAAGCTTCTATTTCTTCCACATCCTGCTTAGGACTTCTAGCATGCCTACTCTTATGTCCATTTCCACCAGTAGATTGAACATCTGAATCTTTTGAAACACTTAATCTCCCACCATTACGAGGAAATGGAGGATTTTGGTCCAAGTAGAATTGTGCATAGGTGGCAGGGCAAAAGAAATTTGTATCTTGGGAAGCACTAGTGACACCATTTGTGTCATGCCCAGATACCCTCCCCGACCCTGTTCTCTGATATTGTCCATTCTCAGGAGACAATGATGAATCCCACTGTGGACGGAACTCCCGTTCAGGAAAAGAAGATGATAAACAGTCACCTGAGTTTCTTGATATTCGAGATATAAGGCTACTAGCAGGACTTCCAGGGTAGAATGAATATGTAGCTTGAAGATCATTTGCATTGATGTAGTTACCCTTATCACTGTTTTTGAGATCCACAGAAGATGAGAAAATGAGCAAAAGGTACATCTGGGGAAGAGGGAGTTGTTAAATGAGCCAACTCAGGTGGAGGAGTGAGAGGGGCAGTTGATGGTTCAGTAGTGAAGTTTGAGAAGACTGGAGGAGACACCAGCTGTGTTTCATGAGCGTATGGTCCTGTGGCATACATTGTAGATGAAGGACCACCAGGTGAGTTAGCGGATAAGGATAAGAAACAACTAGGTGATTGTGCAGTGGAAGGAAGGGCAGAATGAGTGAAAGATGCTGGTGAAGAAGGTGGGGGCTAAGAGAGAAGGAGCTTGTCCTGTGGCTTGATTTGTCAACCCAACCACTTGAGGTCCATTTGGCTGAGAGGCTGGCCCGCTACTCTCAGGAATGCGAGATGCAGGCACAATGCGCTTACCACCTTTCTGTGAACCAAAACAAGAAAATGACCCACCATCCTCCCCATCTCTTTCGCTGTCAATGCAAGGGAAGCAATATAGACTTACACAAAGTTTAAAGGAGATTAATAACAAGTAAATCTGAAATGAAACAATAACTATTGAAAGTTCTTTTTGATATTTTAAATATTTAACAAGAATTCAACCTCTTAAACATCTTCATATCTTTTCACTGTTCAACATAAACATCAACAAATACTTCATATTATCACTTAACCTTTACGCATGCCATATAAAAGCTTACAGTTAGCAATCACAACATATCCTTCAGGGTCTAAGTTTATATCTCTGAACTAAATTTTATGAAAACTGTTAAGGGACTTCTACATTAACATCCTATACATCACAAAGTTAAGTGACCAGCGTCCTTTTGGCACTTTGATTCTAGTAATCTCACTGTTAATTAATAGACAACAGTTTGGCCTTTATATTTTTTAGGTGTTTTTAATGTATTTCTCCTTCAATATTTAGCATACTGTCCTATTATCCTGTAGTTTTGCCTTGAGAGACCCGATCATAAAACTACAGCGTCATGAGGTTAACTACTTCACTCAGAAATTATAGTGCTTTCTAACGACAAGCTCCACTTCCAAGATTTTGACTTCACACAATGCTTTTTCATAACGACCAAGCATTAAGTGCTACAATTGTGAGGCAGCAACCCATGAGTAATTTCTCATAATACACCTTAAAAGGTTTTGGCAGGAAAAAGAAGGCTATGGTCAATTATGCAGCAATGCAAGTTTATACAGTTCTTCGGTGCATTTGCTCAGAAATGAATGCCATATTAGGTCACTCTACCTTTACTTTTGATATGGTATAGGATTTTGCCTTTTACTTCTCTTACAATATAAACAGAGGGATTTGAAAACTTTTTGGTTTTTATAGCCATTTTCATTTTGGCTTGATATTATCTGTTTCCTTTTCTAATTTCAGGATAATGCATATTGTCTTTGTTTCAATTAATACTCCATCCTTTTATCAACAAGCAGAAGAGAGCATGAGATCAACAGAATCTATCCGGAATTCATCTTGAAAACTTGAAGGTCACTGAAATTCTAGCAATTAAAATGCTTAGCAATGAAGAAATGAGATCATAAAACATTTGGAATGGAAAAAAAGGACAATTAAAGTTGCAGACCTGTAGAAAGAAATTTAAGAAAAGCTAGAATAAAGAAAAAACATTGTCCTGAGTTTTCTCCCTTTGTTTCATTCCGGGAAGCAAATAGTATATGCTTAATCATATTTTATTCCTGGATCAACACAATCCTGTCCTATTTATTCCTCCAATCTTATTGCAAAGCATTAACCTATTTCATTTCCACAAAATGTTCAATCCAAGTACCATAGGGTATGCAGAAATAAATTTCCATACTAAATAAGAAGGAAATCCTAGATAGCAGTGCGAATCAACTGACCTCAAAAGCACTAATTCGGGATAAAGATAATGGGAGGGACAACAGCTATTCTAGATATTTTTATGACTATCATTTAGTTTATTATATATTATGACTTTATTGGGTTTTTCTATGACTATTGTCACTTGATTTACTATATTATTTTGATTAGTGCTACTCTTTCTTCTATTGTATTGCATATTATGCTTTATTTAGTCTATTATTGCTATTATTATTATATTATATGTTACTATTTTAAAAAACAAAAATATGAAAGTTAAACTAGACTCAAACTGAAACCCAAAAAAGAAAAAAACAAAGGGAGAAAAGAAACACTGAAAAACGTGTAGCCCACACAGCCCGATTTCACTAGTCAGCTCTCCGCTAGCTAAGTGTCACCACCTGTGTCTGAAACTGAAACCTAATGGCACCGACCAAGGATGGAAGACTGGAAGGTTTAGGTAAATAGCTACAAAAGCAAGGTACCAGAGCTATCCAGCAAAGGGGCATGCAGCAAACAATGTCCAACAACAGGCCAGGTTGAGGAACCTGTCTGGCTTTCGATTTTCGGCACTGCTTCACAAATTGCAGACATAAAGATGCAAGATTTCCAAGTTTCTCCTTCACATAGGGGATTGCTGGAAAGGATGGGGAATCTAGTGTAGTGTAGCCAGCAATAATAAAATTAATCCAATGGATCAAAATTACGGACCACCAACCAAAACCTCCAATCAAAATTGTCAGCCTAGCCTGACCCTTTAAAAAATAAAATTTTTTGAGTCTCACTTCTCATTTAATCAATCAATCTCATTGAGTTTTGTTAATTTCAATCAATTTTAATCAAAACTGTGAGGCAAAGACTCTTCTTCCACAGAATTTTTCATTAACTTCAGGTGCTACTCTTCAACACTAAAGTAAGGCATGACGAAGTCTTTCCTAAATAAAAGATAATGATTGACTGATGTGATTAGCAATAACAGCGCATCCTTAATAATCCAGTCCAGACTTCATACAAGAAGCTGTAAATTTAACTGACACCTACTTGGAAAGCAAGTTTTTTGTTTCTTTTTATAATGGAAGAATCCGAGTCACGGGGAGCTAATGCCAAAGCCTCTTCAGCATCTTGGAGGGCACCAGAGTAGTTGCCCAATTCCAGCCTTACAAATGACCTGAATGTCAAATGTCAAAATACATAACAACGTAACAAAGGAAGCAAGCACATTAATGAAACCCTGATATAAAGAATGAGTTTAGCAAACCTGCCTTTAAATATGATATGCAGGTCACCAAATGGTTTTAAATCTATAGCATGTATCAATTAATTTGAAAACATGGAAAGGAAGAATGAGTAGTGTCTCGTTTTAAAATCAAAAATCTCAAGTAAAATGGAGAATGAAGAATCAGGCAACCCCAAAAAGAACTATAACTAAAATGAAATAGAACAAATGCAAATGCAGGGCTCCCAATCCCAAGATGAGAGCTCCGATACCAACTTGAAAGGATTAATATGAAAGAGTTTTTATCCAGTTGATCATTTGAAACAATTTATCTACCTCTACATATAGAGAACTCTAACCCTAGAGTAATAGTTACAGATAGATCTCTATAATTTTCTAACAGTTTCTAGTAATGCACTTAATATCCTACTGACAACAATTACCATACTGCTCTCATGCATTATGCTTGAAATTTCTTGAACATCTCTGAAATACTCATAATCTCTAATACAATTTTAAGTATTAATTGTTAAATTATTATACTAATATAAGTGGGATAGTGTGTTCAATGGCTAATGAATCATATAAAACACAGCTGTCCTCAACATTTGTATTAGAAATTATTCTGAAAAAAGTTTTATATTTTAACACAAGTTCATTATGTAGAAATCATTATAATAACACAAGCTACAAAATGAGATTACCTTCACATAGAGCAGCTTAACTTTCCTACCTTTGCAGTGTTTAAAGCAAAATGGTCATGTACATTAATCTCAGCTTAAAGAATATCGATGACCTGATGTTCTTTCTGCAACATTGAAAGTAGTAATTAACCACTTTGAGATCTCAATGGAAAAAATAGTGGGGAAAGGGAGGAATTTCTTAAACTTGTTGGATATATCTCTCAACATCCTAATTAAAACTCAAACAATATCAAAGTTTAACAAAACTGCATAAAATTCCTGTCAAGTTGAGATAAATCTAGAATAGAAGTGTTCTTTATTTCTATAATTTCAGTTGAGCCAGAGACTTTTCTTTTTTTCTTTTATTTTGGTATTGACAGTGTGAGGTAGGGTTGTAACAAGTATTTACAATTTGCTATAACACTTTGAAACCTTGTTCTTAACCTTTACTAGCCAGGAATGGTACAAGCTGGAGAACTAATAATAACAGAAAAAATCATATCCGGTTACAACAACATGACCTCTTCTATCCAAGAATGATATAACTTGGAGATGTAATAAAATTAAATCCCCAGAATAACAACACCTCTTAAGCCATGAAATTGACAAGGCTACTTCAATCAAAAATTCTCTCCCCTGTTGAAAATAGTAGAAATACAAAAGAACTAAAAATGCATAAAAATCCAGGAATGAAAAACACTGTTCTCCAGCTTTCTGGACTTGAAAGATCAGAATTAGCAGCCTTAGCAGCTTCAAGAAGCTTCCCAGTTAGGTCAACGCCCACAATGCCAGCCAAAGTACCCGCAGTATTAGAAACACCCATCACTATTCCAGCGTATCTCGGAGCAACATCCATGTGGTTCACTGCAAACCCAGCTCTGCCAAGTGCCAAGAAACCAAGAGCCACAGAAGAACAGAAGACAGCACCACCAGAAGTTCTGAAACTGGGAATCACCACCAAGGCAAGAGAAGCAACCAAGAACCCTACGGTGTTCAAGAATTTCCTGGTTTTGGTGACAGATAATATTCTCCTGGTGATCAAGTAGTCGGCAACAACACCGCCAATGTTGGAGAACAGGAACATGTTGAGATAGGGCAACATTTTAGAGGAACCCATGTCTTGCAGGCTAAGCTTAAGGCCCAATTCAAAGTAGGTTGGGAGCCAGTTCATGAGCACATATAAAGCATAGTGAAAGGTGAAGTTATTGACAACGATCGCCCAAACAGGGAAGCTGGTTAAAATTTTGACCCAGGGGATTTTGGCTGAAAGTATTTTTTTGTTGTGAGAGTCCATTTTTTTATTGATGGGTAAGACTAATTCCCCAACACCAGAAGCAGTGGATTTGGGATCAATGGCGTATTTGAACCAGAGTAAAGACCATGAAGCACCCAATGCCGCCTCCGCAAGGAACACAGATTGAGGGCCTCTGAACTTGACCAGAGTAGGAAGAAGAAGCATTCCTAGAGCTGCACCCAGATACATCCCAGAAGTGGTGAGAGAGACGGATCTAGATCTCTCGTGAGGGGGAACCCACTGTGCTAGAACTGTGTGAATGGAAGGGAAAATAAAACCCTGTGCTACACCAACGAGCAAACGAGCAACGACTAAAAGAATAACGCGATTGGGATCGAGAGGAAGAAGTGCACAAGTCAATGACCACAAAAGAAACGAAAGAAGCAGGACCCTCCTCCCCCCGATTCTCTGAGCAGCCCATCCTCCGGGAACTTGAGAACAGGCGTATCCGTAATAGAAGGTGGACAGTATTGTACCTTTGCTCGATTGATTCACCCCAGCACCGTCAGCAGCAACGGTGTAACCGATGGAAAACCCTACTCGTTCGATGTAGCAAACTGAGGTGCAGATGAAGGTCAAAATAACAATCAAGTACCGCACAGGGAGCTTCATTGCCAACGGGTGTAGGTCAAAATACAATTGATTCAAGATACAAAAAAATGACGAAATCTGAGGGAAGAAGAACAAGAAGAATGATTACCAAGCTCTTGCTTAATCTAATGGCTTTTAAAATATGCCATGGACGCCGCAATCCTTTAATGTGTGAAAGTGCAGGCAGATATTTTCTGATTAAGCCAACAAAGTCTTCTTGTGCACTTTCACCATTGTTCTCTGCCCGATCTTCTCTCTCACCCTTACATCTACTTCAATCTTTCGTCTAACACAAGTACTATTATATCTAAAATGACACCATACAAATTTAATTTCCAAATTATAAATTTCCATAGGTCGGCGTTGAATTAAAAATAGTCAAAGCATACACATCTAGGTCATCTCGATGAAGTAAAATTTTGATACCATTTAGTTCTTGAATTAAGTATGTTGTTATATCACAAAATACTAATAAAAGAGATAGGAGAAGTGTGAAAGTAAAATCTTCTCTAATAATAGTAAATAAAAATAAAAATTAATATAATAAGTTTGAAAATTGTTATTATGGGCTCACAGGCTACTGATCGGTCACGACCAGCTTCTCATCCGTTCGATCTCGACAACTATTGAGCAGAATTAACGCAGAATTAACGCACAATGAATTTAACGCACAATAAATGTGATAAGAGCTATCGTTAAACAATTAAGGTTAAGAGGTAAATTAATTTATCAGATCCCTTTAAACTCTGTAAATAATGGTTTAGGTTTGAGATAAAGACACATTCTAACTCATACTATAATACGCTCTATTTATGTCCTATTAGTACTTCAATATTTAACTGTAACAAACAGTTCATAAAATCGCTCCTAACTTGAGCGTCGAAGTGTCCAAAGCGACAACTGAGCGGTCTAAACTGGAAGCGTACAAGCGGAGCACACAAGTTGAAGGTTAGTGTCTCGGTCTCACAAATCTCACCGAAACAAAAATTATTTAAAAAATATCACTTTATTTATATTTTTATATATGTGTGTGTGAGAGAGATATTTACAAAAAAAAAATTAAGAGTAAGCATGTTTAAACCTTAAAAATACTAATAATAATAACCAAAAAAAAAATAAGTTACCACTTCATCTCTAAAAATAATTGAACTTGGCAGAGGAATGAAACAAAATTTTTTCTCTATTTTAACACTTGGCAACTTTTTTCTATTTTTTAATGTTTTTTTTTTTTTGCATTTTGTACTGTTGCCTTTTGAGCAGGTCGTTGTTATAGCTGAGTATAGCTGAGCTCTCGGACAACTTAGTCGAGTACCAGGTCAATCACGTCGACCACCAGGGTAGCTTAGTCGATTACTAAAATGACCATTTCTCCATTCTCCATCTTGGTTGAGCTCCAAGCTAGAGATCAGGTCATTCATTCAAATTCAGGCTCTCCATAGTCAGCCTTCCCATGATCGTTTATCTACATGTTAACTCTTTAATACATATTAAAGTATGATTAGATTGTGATTAGGTTAGAAAAAAGACAAAGACCTATCATTATTTTTATACTATTTTTTCATTTTTCATTTTATCCTTTTATGATTTTTAATTACTCAGTTATTTCATAAATGAAAATTTAGCAAAATATATCATACTTTTATTTCTTAAAATAATATATATTTATTAATAATGCAAATTATTTACATTATCGTGTGAACATTGTCTAGTATTACACTTTTTATCTATTTATTTGTTTTTTAAACTGATTTAAATATATTTTAAATCTATCATTTAAAATCTAATAAATTTTTATTTTAGTTCTTAATTAAAATATTGTCATATAATAATTTTATAACAAAAAAATTATATTTATCATTTTTATATTAAATTATTATATAAATATTATTATATTTGAACATTATCTTATATATTATTATGTAAAAAATAAACTGATATTATTTAATAAAAAAATTAACATGAATCATAAAACTTCGTATAATGTTTTAAATAACTATATCTTGTAACAAAATAAATTAAAAGGTTATATTTAATAGTTCGTTTCAAATATTTAAAAAATATACTTATAATAACAAAAATATACTTTTTAATATTATAAAATTTGTTTTATATTCGTTGAATTTATTTTTTATTATCTTGAATTTAATAATTAGATGTATTATTAGATAATTTTTTTCATTAACTAATTAGATCAATCTTATAATATACACATTATACGAATTTATTTAATTAGATGTGTAAATTGAAAATATTAGATGAATCTAATAATATATATTAGGCAAATCTTTCCATATTATGATTAAACTACTATAAACAAATATATTAGATGAGTCATTCCATATATTGATTAGATGAGTCTACACATTATATGAGCATGTCCATTCAATGATCAAATGGTATTGCAACACATATCAGACAACTATATTCATTATTTAATTAGACAAGTCTTTCAATATACATTTGACAAGTTTGTTTATACACTAATTAGACTAATTTAGTAATACACATTAAACGAGTGTGTTTATATAGTGATTATACAAGTCTAACAATGCATATAAGACATATTAAATAAATGGTTTAAACCATCGAATGATCCTCATATTTATTTAAGAATCTCAATTGGATCCTCTTATTTAAAAGTATCGGGTCCTAAAATTTGTAAAATAGTAATAATTACACCTTTGTCGTTAAGTGATAAGAAACGACGTCAAAACGTACTAATATGATGAATATTAAACATGCTAATATGGATGAATTTATCACATGAAAATAAAATTTAAATGATGTCCAATTCAGACACTTTTAAACAAAAGAACGTTTAAACCTATAAATAAATCGGTATACTAATTTGCATTTTTTGTTTTATATTTTTAGATAATTTATTTTAATTTTGCACATGTTTTATTCTTTGTATTTTTACAAAGTTTATTATTTATATTTTTTACATATATATTGACTTTCCAAATTTATAAATGATTTTTATAACAAAATTATAAACTTATTTATAACTAAATTATAAATTTAAAAATAGTTATTATTTCTTTTTCTCAACACCAAGATCTCTTTAAATAAATATACAAATGCACATAAACATAAACTTTTGCATAACATTCTTGATTTTTTTTTCTTACTCTTTCACTCTTTATTATTACCATTAGACCCATATGCATTTTATCTCCTCAACTAGACCATGTTACTATTGGCACAATTTTTTTTTATTTGAAAAAATATATTTTTATTCTAAGAAAATATAAAAGTGAATATTAAAAACTAAAGAATATGGAAATTTTGTTTATAAAAATTTTTTAATTAAAAAAATATAAAAATATAACAATTTGTAATTGAAATTTATAAAATTTATAAAATAGAAAAAGTATTAAAATTTATCAAAATGTTTTTTTTTAGAAAACAAATATAAAAATATAAGTGGGAGTTTTTCTATGTAGTTTTTTTTATTAATTTTAAGAAGTTTGAAAATTATAATTTTTTTTAAATAATTTGAATAACAAAAGAACATTTAAAAGTCCATTTTAGAAGTTGGTTATTTGACAACTAAATTTCGAGTGATTTTTTGGTAGAGAATGAAAACATTAAAAGTAAATTAACTTACTGAGAGACCAAATTTTGTCGTAGAAATAAAGTTATGCTATCCTTGTATGCTGAAAAAAAAAAATTCAAAAAATTGCAGAAAAAAAAAATTAAAGTAAAAACATCTTCACATTTATATAATTAAATATAAAATACTAAATCTTTAAAAATATTTTTTTACATTTACATATTTAAATACAATAAAAATAATCAAATTCATTTCAAATATATTTTTAAATTTTTATTTTTTCTAAATTAATATTTCTTAAATAAATTTCAATAATTTTTCTATTTTCAAAATTATATGAATTTCAATTGAAATTTCTATATTTTTCTGTATTTTAAAATGTTAATAAATTTTAATACTTTTTCTATTTTAAACTTTTTATAAATTTCAATTAAAAGATTTGATATTTTGTTATATTTTAACTTTCTATTTTTATATATTTTTTCTGAATAAAAGTTTTTTCTAAACAATTTTTTTTATATTTTTTCAAATAAAAATTTATATTTTTTCAAACAAAAAAATAATAATCAAATTGTAAAAAAGAAAAGTGAGACTGAAGAAATAAAATTCATGTAGTGATAGTAATAAAAGCCTGAAAATTTACTTAAAGAAATCTCCTTAGAAATAGTTTTCTCATACAATATGAACCCTAAAATCAATTTTGCCACGGTACACTTACTCCCTTTCTTATACAATCGGAAGCCCTAATATATGTTCTCATCCTTCTCCGTCTTTTTCCTCCCCTTTTCCTCCCCATTTCTTGGAATAAACCTAGTGGAATTTGTGATTACTGTCTCAAACCACAGGAAAACTCCCAAACCCGTGTTGCACTGGCGAGAGCCTTAATAGGTCTCAAAGTCAGTCGTTCGAAATCAAGTTCCTGCGTGAAACACAAATCTTCAACTGGAAATTTGAGAAGCTCAAACCGGCTGCCGAGGAGGTCGAGCACGTGGTGGCGCTAATGCTTCTCCCGTGAAGGTCAAAGACAGTGTTGTGATTGTCCTAAAGGTGAGATTTTTAAAATGGTACATTATAAAATTGCAAGACATTTGTTTATTTTGATGCATTTTTGTGTTTGGAATTGGTATTGGTTTGGGTTCTGAGGTTTTCAGTGATATGATTTGGTTTTCCAGTGGTAGTTGTAATTGCACCTTCATTCTGTGTTTATTGGTTTAGGTTCTTCCTGTATATATGTGATTATGTGAGTTTATAGGGTATAAAAATAGGGTTAAGGATACTGATGTAATGGATTTATTTAGAAATAAAACATTGAAGAATTATAGAATACATTGAAATATTTGGGAGAAGGGTTTTGGATGAAGATGAAGAGTGAAGGAGATCTAGAGATATGGAGTGAAATGGGGTCCATTGCTTGTATAAGTGATTTGTTTGGTGATTACTCTGTGATTTGTTTGGTGATTACTCTGTGATTTGTGTAATGAGTAATTGTAGTATTGTTGACATTACTAGTAAATAATGAAGACAACATCACACTAAAATAACTTCAACGAGAGCTTTGTTATCTTTTAATATATATTTTTTTTTATGTTTATTGAGTTTTTAAATAATTGAAGTTGCAATATGCTAGAGTTGCTATGCCTGATCAATTTGTTAGTCTTGGAGCCAAGCATCAGTAATTTGCATATAAATGTTACCAAGAGAATTTACTTTACTTTTGAGTGAAATGAAAAGAACAGTCTTTTGATAGCATGATAACATGATCTGTCTTAGTTGCCTACTTCGTGAAAGAGACACGGTGTAATCATTTTAATTATTGAGAAACTTTTTAGCATGATATGATATGAGCCATATTATGAAACTCTAATTTTTGGGTGCAGATTTATGATTTACTAAAAAAGAATGCAGATTTATGATTTACTAAAAAAGAATCACGTGGTTTGTCTTCTACGCAGCTTTAAGTATACATGCTTAAATGCCTTTTAGCATTAAAGTGATCATATTCTTTGTTATTTCTCTCTTAAAATGCTTGAAGGGTATGTTGTTAGCCTTTATGTCAACATACTCTGTTTTGTGGAAATAAAATTTGGAATGAAATGTTTCTTCTCCCTTTGTTTACCTTTGTATCAAACAATAGCCACCTGACCGTCTTACCTTGTGTCTAGGCTTAGCCCCAAGTTTCAATCCGGGGATTATTTTGCAAGTGGTTCTTACTTCAATCAAGGATTGCAGTTTAAATGGGAAAGCAAGTCACCCGCAACATTAATGTTATTGAATATATGATATCTTTCACTTTTTATAATATGAATATGTACCGACTTTTACTTAACATTTTATGTTCTGTGATTTTTTATTTTATAATTGAGATGGAGAGAAGTCAATTAGTTGCTAAAAATTTCTGTTTTGACCTTTTGTTATTATCTGGATTTTATTTATATACTACAACTAGGGTCATTTGGTTAAGTTTATGATATGAAGTTGGTCTTAATCAGTTTGACTGATCGTTAATTGATTCTGAGTGATTAATCATGTTCTGTACATCTTTGTAATTAAAAAAGAATTAAGGTAATTGTATATGTAGTTTCATGGTAGACTTATGTTGTGACTATTGGCTGATTCATAGAGCTTGGTCATGTTAAATAACCTTTTTTTTTTCTGTTATGGGTTCAAACATTGTAACAGTTTCAGCCATGATATCATTCCCTCCAAATCTGACCATCAAAATTTGTGCATATTCGTTTTTGATTTGAATAAAATGTTTATACTACAATTGGAATCTGTTTGGAAAATTGACTTAATTAGTAACTTTCTATTAGCTTAATTAGCAATTGTTTGCTAGGAAGTGGATCTGGAATTACATTTGAAATTGCATTTGAATTTCAAATTTCGATTGAGATTGGATCTCCAATTAAAATTCGATTTGGATTTGGAATTAAATGACATTTGCTGGTCTGCTCACTCACTGGAAATGGATTCCTTTTCAATTTGAATTGCAATTTTATTGGATTTGAAATTAAATTATATTTGCAAGACTGAACATTGAAATTGGATTTGAAACAGGATTCGTACTTCAATTTGTTGGAATTGGTTTTACTTATAATTCTATTTGCATTTGGAATTAAATTACATCAGTACTTATTCTTATTGGATTTGAATTACCTTTTCAATTTGGTGTAACTGCAGGAATTGATCATCTGTAATTTTCATTAGATTTGAATATATACACATTTGTTGGTCTTATTGAATTTAAATTTGTATTTCAGTTTGTTTTATCTGCTGAAATTGGTATAGTAGAAAATAAAGCTTGATTTCAAATTGCACCTTCATTGGAATAAATTGTATTGTATTAAAATTCAATTAGGTTTATGCTTAAAATTTTAGTGGTTAAAAATTTCATTACAGGCAGGTGTAAAGAAAAATATCATTCAGTCATGACTTTCGGTGAGCAATGAGCAACAGTGACAAAATCTGTATTTTATTTCTTTTTTCTTTTCTTACAATAAAAAGCGTGGCTGCTATTATTATTATTATTATGTTTTTAAATATCACATAGCACCAATTGGATCAACGCCTCCCCTAATATTAGTTTTTTAAATCCTGAGAGTTCCAGTGGTGCTCTTGCTGGATGCACACTAGGCTCGCTAGGCGAGAAGGTAGCATTGGGCGGGAGTCTATGGTACCTCTGGTTGAGTGACACTGGGCGGGAGTCTATGGTACTGGGCGATATAAGACAATTTTCTTTTCTTGTTTGGAATGGTTTAAGAGGACACTTGATATGTAAATGTATGTATGATTAAATATAATAAATGATTGTTTGAGGTGTATATAAGTATAGATGCATGAGTTTGGATTATGTGAGATTATTGAATATAGGTATGAATTGGTGAGGAGGTATGGAATTCTAAGGAGGATACACAGTGGAGCATCTTGTGTCCATCGATCATACAATAACGATATTTTTCCAGATCTTGGAAACTAAGCCAACGACCAGATTCCTTCTCCCTCATTTTTCCCTATGTCCAATTCGCTTCATGTTCCACTTTTTCCTAGTCCAAGCAAGACCAGGGTTTCCAACCATGCACGTCTATATCAATGCCGAATAGCATTTTCTTTCTCTTTCTAGGGTTCATCACAAGCATACAGCATGAATACTAATCTCTGCCTTCTTTGCCTTTACCAGGCATTTTTATTCTTTTCATCTCAATGGAACTTGTTAATTGATTAGTTGTGAGTTTCTAGTGATAGTTTGATTATCAATTGCTGCAGCTTTAACCAGAGGAAATGAGTTCCCAGATTGTGACCCGCATATTGGTCAAGGTTTGGTTATTAGTTTCCGTGTTGGTTGTAACTGTTGTTTTGAAACTGACTGCTAGCAATTGGTTACATTTCTTTTGGCATATCTATCTGTATTGAGCACCTTAAAATTGTTTTTGTGCTTGAGATTGTAATTAACAATGTATTTTAGCATAATCCGCTTTTAGCTGGCAACACACTTACTCTAAAACAGTACATGCCTCACTTCCTTTGATGTGATGACCATCTAGTTTTATAAGTTAGACATTGGTAGGGTCAATTTTAATTTGTCCTAAAGCATGGATGGTTTATAGTCTGGACACTTTGTAATTACGTGATGAGATCAATTATAAAAGGCACTGATGCAAGGTATTTTCTATGCCCTATAGTAAACTTGAAATTAAAAGTTTAAATGTTTGAGTTTTTGGGTGTTTTAAAGGACTGGAAATTGTATTTTATGATGTTGAGCAAAGTTGGAAAGGAGAGAGAAGTGGCAAAGGGGTGTGTGATGTAAAAATTAGAGTTTAGATTTTGTAATGTGGACAAATATAATATGGTTATACTCATAATTTGGTGTTGGGAAAGTTATAAGCGGACACTTGTTGCCTTGTTTTTGAGCTTTGCTTATGAACTTTTGTTGCGAGGTTAGAGGTAATGCATTAGTGGTATGTACTAGAGAGAGAAACAAAAGGGAAAGGGTGAATGATCCAAAACATTTTTGGTTGAACTTAACATTAAAATAACGATGGAAGCAAATTACACCTAAATGGGGTGCTGCTGAAATAGAGAATGAAAAGAGAGGGATTTCATAACTAAGGTGCCACACAACCTGGGGCTGGTATAACAGTAGAATATATGAAGCTACAATTGAACCAACTGGAACAAAAATGATACTGCCTGTATGGGTATAGAGGGTGAAATGTAGGAGAGGGGAGAGCTTAATCACTTAAGGTGAACATAACAAAAGCAGGGCAACAACTCCAGATGGGTTGTTCGCTGCCAATGGCTTTTCTGTTTTGTTCTTTAAGAAACCCTTTTGGAACCAAAGACTACTGCACCTCTATTTCATTTTTGTGAAGACATCCCCTAAATAAGATCTCTCAATATTTTCTAGTTGTCCCTTTGATTAAGTATATGTAATTAGCATCACTAGCTTTAGTTAATTACTATTAACTGATGGTGATATCTGGCTAGCAGTACATGACACCATTATCAATGAGATACATGTTGATTCGGCCTCACCCTGCCATAACCATTTTGTGCCACTTAATTGAAAAACAGATTGAGTAAAAATCGAAGTATAAACTGTAAAGTCATATAAGTACGTAGTAATAGAATGGACCACACACTGACTTGGACATCTTAATTTCTTTTTTCTCCATAACTATTGAAAAGAAAGAAAAAGAACTGGAAGAGAGAGAAATAACTTATTTCAACTCAATCTAGTATGCCTGACGTCTTTTTCTATATTTTAGTCTTATAGGAATGAAATATAGTTGTGAAAAACACTCTTAATTGCAAATATATACGATCTCTAGTAGAAATTTAATGGTTGTGATCAATCATTTACAAGTTTTTCCTTCTTGTAGCTTTGTTAGTATGATTATTGTTTTTTGATCATAGGTTGTACTATATAAAGCTAAATATTAATGTCTGTCACTAAAGGCAAATTTTGATAAATAACTTAATTAAGCACTTGTTCAATATGAGCTAGTCATAATATGCACTTGAATCTTAGTTTTATTTTTTATTATTGTAGAAATCAGTTTGAACTATTTTCACATAAGAAATAAGCTGTTTTTATTAGTTATCCTAGAAAGCTTATCAAATAAGTTGAAAACATCTGATGGATGTATCATAAGCTATTTTCATAAGTTTTTCCCAACACTAACAGATGTGAAGATGAGTGCAAATAGACATTGAATAAGCTCTTCCTAACTGATGTTAATTTGCTCATGGCTTAGGAATGTGAGTTCATGGTTCCAGCTTGAATATGTTTAAATGCTGAGAAATGTGATTATTTTAGTTGGGATCATGTACCAAACTAATGATGGTGGAAACCTTTTTGGAGCAAATCAAAATTTCTTCTTAAATAGGTTGCCAAACATAGTTTCTGTGTTGGAGGTGGACTCCACAGACTATAAATTGCCTCAGTTTAAAGTTTTCTCTGCATGACGTGCGTTGAAGTGTCACCTCTATTAAATTCTATTATGTTGACTTATTTAGTTTCTCAAAGTGGAAGATTGTGAATGGGGAAACCAAGTTGTTATATTTTGTGAATGTATAACTGCCGACTTATTATTATATACATGTTTAAATGTGTAAACTGCCAATGTCTCACATTAACTAGCTGTAAATTTTGGCATTCTGGTTTGACTTCTATTTTTGACAGCTCAATTTGTTGGCAAATTTAAATCTGTGGATATAATTGACCTATTGATATCAACATAAAGTAAGCCTTATTTCTTAAATGTTATCCGCATTTGATATGTTGTGATGTTCCTTTGTTGCCTTTTTTCAATTGTCTTGTCATTCTCTTTCAACCGCTTGTGTTTCTTCCTCTGTTGGTTGGTGCATGATTGGTGCATTTCTTAACTGACATTTTCAATCTTATTAAATTTGGCATGCTGGCAGATTTCATATATTTTATGATAGCATTATTAATCATAGGAAGCTTGCTATGACTTGTTATTGCTAGTTCAATTCCACATTATAAAACTTCTCTCTCGAGGCAAATTATAAGTTTTACTTAGTCGACATTGCTTTTATAAAACTTCTCTCTTTCAACCGCTTGTGTTTCTTCCTCTGTTGGTTGGTGCATGATTGGTGCATTTCTTAACTGACATTTTCAATCTTATTAAATTTGGCATGCTGGCAGATTTCATATATTTTATGATAGCATTATTAATCATAGGAAGCTTGCTATGACTTGTGATTGCTAGTTCAATTCCACATTATAAAACTTCTCTCTAGAGGCAAATTATAAGTTTTACTTAGTCGACACCATTGCTTTTATAAAACTTCTCTCTTTCAACCGCTTGTGTTTCTTCCTCTGTTGGTTGGTGCATGATTGGTGCATTTCTTAACTGACATTTTCAATCTTATTAAATTTGGCATGCTGGCAGATTTCATATATTTTATGATAGCATTATTAATCATAGGAAGCTTGCTATGACTTGTTATTGCTAGTTCAATTCCACATTATAAAACTTCTCTCTCGAGGCAAATTATAAGTTTTACTTAGTCGACATTGCTTTTATAAAACTTCTCTCTTTCAACCGCTTGTGTTTCTTCCTCTGTTGGTTGGTGCATGATTGGTGCATTTCTTAACTGACATTTTCAATCTTATTAAATTTGGCATGCTGGCAGATTTCATATATTTTATGATAGCATTATTAATCATAGGAAGCTTGCTATGACTTGTGATTGCTAGTTCAATTCCACATTATAAAACTTCTCTCTAGAGGCAAATTATAAGTTTTACTTAGTCGACACCATTGCTTTTATAAAACTTCTCTCTTTCAACCGCTTGTGTTTCTTCCTCTGTTGGTTGGTGCATGATTGGTGCATTTCTTAACTGACATTTTCAATCTTATTAAATTTGGCGTGCTGGCAGATTTCATATATTTTATGATAGCATTAAATCATAGGAAGCTTGCTATGACTGTGATTGCTAGTTCAATTCCACATTATAAAACTTTTCTCTAGAGGCAAATTATAAGTTTTACTTAGTCGACATTGCTTTCTCAAGACAATTTTTATCTCACGCTCTATTTTAGGACAAGTTAATTTGTTTGGTTAAGTGTCATCTGCTTATTCTTTTTAATATAGGTGGGAATCAAATCCTTTCTGTCTTCCCCTTTTTATGGTTTTGTATACATGCTAAATATTCACTTTTTTATAGTAAAATAATATTTATATAATTTCAATTTTTGAAGGAAAATTAGAGCTTGTCTTTGGAAGACTTAGCCTTGCATCCTCCGGGAACCAACTTTGTGCAACTGAAAAACTGATGGCGAAGAAATCTGAGGAAGAATGTCAAATCATGATTCAGAAGAGTTTTCGAAGTCTGTCACATTTCCTTCAACATTTTCTTTCTTACTTATCGGTATGTTTATCATGTCAATTTTCTTTGACAGCTCCAATGGTGAGGTTTTTGAGGGAACGTTTGGAGAAAGCTGGGTGTATAGTTGAAGACAATTTTTTCAAAGCTATTACTTGCAATCAAGAAGTGGCTGGTTCTTATGTTCGTGGTGAAGGGGTACCTATTTCCTTTCTCAGTTCTATTACTGCTTCGTTGTTTTGTTCATGGTAGTCAAAATCATGTGAGATATAAAGAGTGATCTTTCCTGGAAGTTGCCATTTTGGTGGATTGCTTTGAATCAACATTCAAAATTGCAACTCGTATACTCGCGATACAGTCTCTCCCAGTGGCGAGCGAGAAGAAGTTGGCATACCTCACGGTGGTGCTTCTCAGAGTATGTTACACATGCCATGGTAGCTCTTAGGTCAGATAAATTTTTAGGGTTTTTGATGGGTTGGCAAAACTAAAACCCATCTCTTTATTTTCAAATCCCATTGACAACTTTTTTGGGCAATTGATTCCTCCATCTCATCAAATTTATTCTCCCACCCCATCAAAACCTTCTGGAAAAAAATTCCGGAATTGTTTATTGTGTTTAGGAAAATAAATTCCGGAAATGATGTGTTGCAAGAAGTAATTGCCCCTTTTTGTTTTCTCAAAATCCAATTGCATTCTACAACAACCATGACTATCAAAACTTAAGCCCATCTTTGTCTTTTTTTTCTTCAAAACCCAATTGCATTTGTCTTCTGGTAAGTGAAAAACTAGCACGACGTATTTTTTTGGGTTCTTCTTCCTGCACCTTCCTGTTTTTCTGCTTGTACCCCCATAAAATCTTATATCCCTATTCTATCTTTCAATTAAATTATATTAAATCCCGAATTGCCTAATTTCCACCATTCTTCCTCTTTTTTCTTCCTTAAGCACAACACCACACCTCCCCCACTAGCTCCTCACCATTCTCCCTCACAATCCTCCTTCTCCTTCTTCCATCACCATTTTCCTTCATCATTCTCCTTCTCCCTCGTCATTATCCTTCTCCTTCTTCTATCACCATTCTTCTTCTCCTTCCAGTACCATTCGAGTTTGGCAAGCTCTCTATCACCATTGTCTTTCTCCTTCTTCCATCACCGCCCTGTATGCCTGCATCTCTCCTCTTTCACTTTTTTGTATTTTGGAATACTGTTTGGGAAGGTATTTCTAGGTCTAGAAATACGTTATGAACTCAAAAATACATTCCGGAATAAAAAAAACATTTTCAAAACAGATGTTTTGGAAATACATTTCGAAACATCCATTCTGTTTTTTTTTTGTATTCCAGATGAAATACCTTCTGAACTGTTATTCTGAAATATAAAATAAAAATTTCAGAACGAATGTTTTGGAATATATTTTCGGATCCCTAAAAAAACTTTTGGAACACATTTTTTTTTTGTACTTGGGATTGACTGTTTCGAAATATATTTTTGGATTCGGAAACACCTTTCAGAACCCTCAATCCGGAATGTATTATTTCATATTTTCTGGATTGAGTGTTCCAGTTGGTATTTTCTGGATTCGGAAATACCTTCCAGTATATCCAATCTGTAAATTATAAAAAATAATTTGTAAGGATTTTAATAAGGGGTATTGTTAGGATATAGGGTATTTGGATATAATGGGAAATGGGATTAGGATAGAAGGCAGAGGAATTGTATAAATATATTGATTGTATAGTTAGAAGGGACTTTTTGAGACTTTGATTGTTGACAGGCCTTAGACCTGTGAAGGGGATTATGCCCCTGTATCTTGACTATACAGACTATTCCTTTGTGAATAATACCAGATTCTTTCCATTCTTCTCTGTATCTTTGTTGTGAGAGGTTGAGAGGGAGTTCTTGATCAGGTTTCTTGTTTAGAAACCTATCAAAATGGTCCAACCTGCCGGATCTGATTGGGTGAGGGAAGAATCGCGAGTGATGGAGCGGAGAGTGGTGGCGGTAGAAGGTCAGTTGGAGGCTGTAGAAATTGCGATAGCGAAGACGAAGGCGGACACGATGGCTCTGAGACAGGAGTCCGCGGCGATGCGCCAAAACATTTAGGCGATTTTGAGAATGATGGAAGATCGTAATCACCACCCAAACGACCGGCACCAAGATGGAAGTCAATCATCGGTGAATGAGAACGAGGGTAGACACGACGGAGAGAGAGAAAGAGGTGGGGAAGGGAACCAAGAAGGACCGTCTAACTAGAGGAAAAGGGTGGAGTTACCCGTGTTTGAAGGAGGGGATCCATTGAATTGAATCAATCGGGCGGAAAAAAATTTCGAAGTGCAGAGAGTGGCCGAAGAAGAAAAATTGCAATTGGCCTTCATCAGCATGGAGGGATACGCGGGGGTATTGGTTTCGCTTTTGGAGGGAGAAAACCAAGAACAACTCTTGGGAAGGCTTGAAGAGAGTGATGGTGATTAGGTTCGGAGGGGGAACTCGAGGGTCGATTTATGAGAGGATGGCGGCCATTAAACAGGCAGGATCGGTGGACGATTACATTCGGGATTTTGAAGTTTTGGTGGGACAGACGACCAAGATTCCTGAAGAACAACTTCTGGGTTACTTCATGGCGGGTCTCCAAGAAGAGGTGTGCGATCACGTGAGACCGCATGATACACAAGATTTGATGACAGCCATGCAAATCGCGCGTAACGTGGAGAAGCTGTGTAACCTTTCGAAGATCGGAGGCGGACTAACGACCAAGAATCAGAGTTCGTGGGGGTGGACGACCGGGGTGGTAGCGCGAGTCGAACATAGTCGCGATGTGCAGGGCCGAGGAGGGGTAGCGGAGAGTGTAGGATCAATGGATAAGGAGGCGACCCAGGGAAGCGGAATAGCGAAACCCAGTTTCGATGGTAGGGGGAGAAATATCCGAAACTTACCTTACTCGGAGTTCGTGAAGAGAAGGGAGGAGGGAAGGTGTTTTAGGTGCGGAGGGCCGTTTAGTCCAGGCCATCAATGCCCAGAGAAGGGATTACGAATGTTGATATTGGCCGAAGAAGAAGAGGAGAATTTGCCACCACCCAAGCCTCCTGACTTGAATTGGAGGGCATAGCCAGTGTATTCCCTTCATATGGTGAACCCGACGTGAAACGAACACGCAACCTTCATATGGTAACCTGACGAGGAAGAGGAGCCATGAGATCAAGCTTCCCGATTCCAACCTTGAGGACAAGGTTGTTCTGCAGCGGGGTGTAATGTTAGGATATAGGGTATTTGGATATAATGGGAACTGGGATTAGGATAGAAGGCAGAGGAATTGTATAAATATATTGATTGTATAGTTAGAAGGGACTTTTTGAGACTTTGATTGTTGACAGGCCTCAGACCTGTGAAGGGGATTATGCCCCTGTATCTTGACTGTACAGACTATTCCTTTGTGAATAATACCAGATTCTTTCCATTCTTCTCTGTATCTTTGTTGTGAGAGGGAGTTCTTGATCAGGTTTCTTGTTCGGAAACCTATCAGGTATGATGGTGGACCATCTAAGCTTCACATAGGTCCTCTTACAAGAGCCATGTCAAAGAAGATTCAAGAAGAAGGATCACCCAACACATTACTCCTATGGAGAATCACTTATTAAAATCCTTCTTCTCTTTGCTAAATACATTTGTACTATTTTGTAGGACCTAAATAAAGGTTGGAGACCATGCATAATCAACATAGGAAGCTTGGCAAGCTAAAGGAAGCAAAGGAATCAAAAGGAGGAAAATGTGTTATTTCCGGAATTGGCAGCATAGCTTCCGGATTCAAAATACAAAGGGAGTTGCCTTCCGGACCAACTGCCGCCCCCAGCCAAGACCTTCAGACGCCCAACCATTGCGAATTAGAATTTTAAATTGGCACGTTTTGAATATGCACTTAAAGAAACGTGCGCTCCAAGCTTCTTAGCTTCTCCAACACACTTCATTTTTTATTTTTAGATGCATTGCAAGTCAGTAATGGAGGTCCTTCTTCACCTATAAATAGAAGGACCTCTCTTTTGTAAAATCATCTTTGAAGTATAAATGAAATGTTGTTGAGTTTACTCCAGACCTTTATACTCTTGGATAACTTGTTGTGTGACAATTCATCACACTCTCCTTTAGCTTCTTTCCCTGTTGGAAGGCCTTTTGAGCTTAGAGACCTCAAACACTCACCATACACTCACTGAACCATCCATCAAACACCTGGCATGCACCAATTCTTCATGTATCATTTCATTCCGTTGCCTCATTTTGCGACTTGGAGCTGTTCTAGCATGGAAATTACAAAGACCTTCCTACTATCAACCCCCTCCTAGGAGACACCACAATCATAGAGAACATCATATGAAACCCAAGCTTGACCTTCCTTCTTTTTATGGTAGTTTGGAAATTACAACATTTTTGGGGTGCAGGATGAAAGATGCCTATTTTTTTTTCTTTTCAAAGCTCATTTTTTCTTTCGAAGACCATTTATTTCTTTAAAAGCAGAGTGAGAAATGATGATTTTGGGTGTATGAATTTATATTCCTTAAAGTGTGATTATCTTCTAATTTATGCTTCATATTTTCCTTTCCAATCTAGGGTAAAATCTCAATTTTGACTATCATGGTTTTGTTGGTTGAATTAGTGTTGTGATCAATGCTTTTACTTTGGCTGAATGGTAATGTTTTCCATTCTCCCAGATAAAAGTGTGCAGTAATTATGTACGAATTCAAGATGATGTCAACCAGGTGGTAGTTCGTGAATTAATTCATGCATTTGATGATTGTCGTGCTGCTAACTTGGATTGGTCGGATTGTGCTCACCATGCTTGTACTGAGGTTCGTATCTTACATTCTTTCCCTACCAGGATTATGTTGGTTTGTCAACCCCCTTTAATTGATATTTTTTATGGCATTGTAAAACAGATACGAACTAATCATCTAAGTGGCGATTGTCATTATAAGCGAGAACTACTACGAGGTTTCTTGAAACTACGAGGGCATGAACAGGTAAACTTTCAATTTCCCTCATTCAATAAGGCAGCCCATTTATTTTAGTTGAATCTTTTCCTAGATTAATGTTAGCAAGTATCAGTTGAACTATATAAAAAAATAAAGAATTATTTTATTTGTAACAATCACAGCAATTACATTCCCATCATCTCTATTAGTAATAATAAAATTCTTTAAAAAACGAATTAAAAACATGTTGAAATGAATAAGAAGATTTTGAAGATGTTTTTTCCTAATATTGTTGAGATATTGAGAATATTTTTTATCCAAATAATTTGTTATTCACAACACTTTTCCTCAAATTAGTAAATGAATATCAACAGTTTCCAACTTACCTACAAGATCCTAGAATTTGTACTGACAAATCTGCTGTATGAAAATCTTGTAGGGACATGAGTTGTAGCCACTAGGTCCCTATCAAGATTATCTTTAATGAAGTGCCAGTCAATTTCAGTAGATGCAACCCACTTTGCTCCTTAGCAATTCAAATTGTCTAACTAGTGGCGAAGTCCTGAAATACACAATAAGAAGAGAAAGAATTTACTAAACAGTTCACATATTTTGTAGGTTTTTGTATAGAAACAAGGCTATTGGTCAATTGTGGGACATAAAATATCTTTTAATAGAATAGTTGATTCTAAAGTTACATTCCCATATTCGTTTATGCGTAGTATCTGATACTTATGAATGAAGTATCTAATCTATAAAATCAATTCTTTTATGACGACAATAATTTGTAATTTTTTATTTTTGCAATGTTTAATATATGTAATTTTAGTTTGGGTTCACACAATTTCAATCATATATATGTATATATATATATATATATATATATATATATATATATATATATATATATATATGTGTGTGTGTGTGCGCGCGCGCGCGCATCACGTATCATATTCTATTATTTTTAAGATAAGTGTATCATTGAATCATATGCACATGGTATCCAACACATCGTAATCCGTGCATCATAGAGTCATACCAATTACATTTTCATCATGCCTATTTGTAATAATCAAAATCTTTAAAACAAAGGACATAAAAATATGTTAAATGATATAGAAAAATTCTAAAGATATTTTTTCATCATTAATACTTTTTATCCTAATAATATGTTATTTAAAACATTTCATGGTTACTTTTCAAATTTACAATATCTAGTTATCAATTGGAGAAAGAGAAAGTATGAAGTTTAACTAAATTTGCCGTTCCATAGAAGCATTATTCTCATCTGAAGTTTAAAAATTGCTATGAGAGACATAGATTGGTAATATCAAGCATCTCAGTCTTTTGTCGTGTTCATGCATGTACACATGGAGGATTAGTAGGAAGCATACAATATGAAAAACTAGTTATTGCACTTGCATATTTTGAAACTAATCATCAAAGAAAAGGAACTTTGGAAATTTATTAAAATGAAGAATTTAGTTATAACCATTTTTTTTTAAATAAATTTTAATTGAAGGTTACATCTATTGTTACTGCCTTTAATGTCACCCCTTGGGAGCAATTAGTGCTTTATTAAAAATATAAGATAAGGAAAAGCAAATCTTCATGTTTGTCTGTTGTTTAAATAACTCAGGTAATCCGTTCATGACTACCCCTCCTTTTAGTTGAATCCCCTTGATCATATATATCTGCTGAAGTACCAATGTTGTAGTAGGGTTTTGTGTAGAGTTATAAAGAACTTGTTTAGATTGGATATATGATACTTGACTGATATGTATGTAAGATATTATTTAATATGGATTGGTAACTTGTTTAGTATGTACTACACATTGTCTTGTATGCTTGTCATCCCAAATCCATATTACCAAATACTTTGCAGTTTGTTCTTAGGAGCCATAGTTGCTAACAGGATTCATATGTTTTGTTCACAACATCAATGTTGAATTAGATCACAGAAAATATAAAATTTAAGGTAGAGGGAGTTAATCACTGGGGGGCCTGGTTTAACATTAAACTTGAGAAAGAACATATAGTTTCTAGTAGTAGCCTTAGGTACTTGAAAGATGGATTTTACTTCAATTTGGATCAAAGATAAGTTTGAAGATTCAGAGTTGTAAAATTATGAGATGGTGGTTTAAGTTGTTACTGTGCTTTATTATAGTTTAATTGTTCTTATATTGTCTAATGGCGTACATTAAGCATTGGTGAAGAAAAACTTATGGCTTTTTCTCTTTTCCATGCCACATAATGATGTGGTATTTCCAATTTTGTTGGATTCCAGCATGTTACTAAATCTCTAATTCCCATCCTCCTGAGTTTTCATTCATATGTAGAAAATCAAACGTCAGACGTTTTGTATTACATTCCTCAGTACAAACTGATGCATAATTTTCTGTTGTCCATATTATTGTGTAGTAAGTCAAATTCAGGATTAAAGTTGAATTGTGGATTGGTCTACTCTCTTTTTTTTGTTCTTTTTTAATGTTTTCATCTACTATGATTATGTGAATATTACATCAAATAATCACTTTGTTTATATGCTGCTTTATTCTATGGGTCTATTTGGACAATTTTTTTCGTAAGTACTTCTAGAAGAAACAAATAAGTGGAAAAATTAAAATGAACTTCTCCATAAGTCATAATAAGTTTATGCATAAGCATAAGCTGATTTGTGGAAGCATTCATATGGTTTTTTTAAATTTTTAATTTTTAACTTGGCCATAAGCTAGTTTTAACTTACCTACGAGCTCCTTTCATTTTTTTCTTATTTTTCTGTTATAGAAGTCATTAAGGAGTAGTTTGTTCAAAAGGACCCTATAACAAGCTTGCTATATCTCAACATTGGGTTCAAAACCATTGTGATTTTTGAGCTGTAAATAATTTTAAAATTAACATGAGGTACTGTTACTTTATTCTAGGTCGACATACTATATAATGCGCTTAAGTGTATTATAGTAATGTCGCTCCCAAATAATGACATTAACTTCGGCCGACACCCAACAAGTGGGATAATCCTTCATTTGGGCCAAGATGCCTTGTTATATGAATTGAACGACGAGCCTGATCCAGAACAAGGGTAATTCACACAATGACATATAGTTGAAGAGGGTTTCTTAGTTATTGGCTAATTAGAAATGGATTAGTGCCAACAGTCGCCTGAATTCTACTGCTTCTCCCTTTTACTTATTAGTACCCGCATCTCATTCTTTGGTTGGGGACAGGCTGTCCTCTTCGCAAGCATATTAAAAGACTTTAACATGATTGGCGTCTAAAGGGACGAAAAAGAGTTTATATGTTTATAAATCCATTTAACTTGTGTCAAGTACAACTTTCTATTCTCCTTCAAATTACATCTGTTGGTATTTTGTTGCTGCTGTCATGCAGTTCTCTCTTTTCTTTAGTATATTTAATTTGATATTTTAGACTATTTTGTTGGCTTTTATTTGTTCAATACTGAATCAATGTAATGGTACTTGAAGGAATGTGTGAGAAGAAAAGTTTTGAAATCTTTGTCTGCAAACCCTAATTGCTCTGGTTTTGCCGCCGAGGATTCCTTGGAAGCTGTATGGGATGTTTGTTACAACGATACACTACCCTTTGACAGAGCTCCTTAAAACTACGTGGTTGGTACCAACATATAGTATAGTCACCATTGGTGCTAAACTATCCTTGCGGAATATTTTTGGTGGCCCCTTGTTGAGCACTACAAAATGTTATTCAAATTGAATGCTTAACTTTTGTTAGAATTTCTCACAAACTTAGTCTGTGGCAACTCCACCTGGAAGATCAGACCGGCTTGATTTCCACATTTATTTTGCATGTTACATTCTTCATTTAAATTGTTTTAGCCACATTTAATTTTGCAGACATGTCAATGAAGTGGCAATGTTGCACGATTTATCATCTGTATATGGGTGAGTAATTCTTTCATGTTTTATGATTTTAGATAGAAGGTTTTTCGAAGTTGGCTGTATCCCGAGTTTTGTTCTTTAGACCATACAGATATAAATAAGATGGGGGACGCTATTTACATTGATGAGAACATCATTTATTTTTCAAAGCATAGTAATTGAATAAACGGAGAGAATTTTGTCAATAGTGAACAAGTGGAATCTGTTTTCCCTTTTATTTACAAGGATTGATGGTATCCTAACCAAATTCCAATGAAAATAGCTTGAGTAGGCGGGACAAAGATTATAAATTTAATTGATAATCTTTGTATAGTGTAGAAATTTAATTGCTAAACACTACAAAAAGTGCATAATAAGACAGATTATCGTGGCATATCACCAGTTATCAGGATTATATTGAAATGCTAGACAGAAGATGGAAACTGAAGTTCGAGATGAGAAAATATTGGAGAAAGAGTATTGGAGGCGCATATTGCGTATTACATTACCAAGCCACAATGATATGGGGAACTTGCAGTTGTCATTTACAGGAGCTTATTACGACCAGGCGGAATAAATAAAATAAATTGGAATAGTAGATTAAAGAAATAAGAATTAGCAAAAGTCAAGCCAAACTTCGAAAATAGTGACCTAAATATAAATAGGCTTTTTTTTAGTCTAACCCGTTTGGGACAATGCTCTTATTGGCCAAGGTTGACGATAACTTTTTGGCAAGTGAATCAAATTACTTCCAAGTAATAAGTGTAAGTTCAAAGTATTGTTTTTCCAAGTAACTTGTGTTTTGTTGCTTCATTGGAAGCATTTACCAAAATCAAATTAGAAATGATAATAATTGAAGTCACATTGATGATATTGAATTGAAATAACAAGAATTTAAAGATTACAATTTAAAGTTTAAAAGAAGTTTCATTGGAATTGGTTTCATGAATTATGTTAAAGTAAAATTCTAGACAATATATCATGTTTTCAAACATTTTCATTAATATATACTTGGTTTAATTTTCTTAAAGCAAGTTCTAAATATATATGTTAAACCATTAATTCCTCAATTAATTTAATATATAATTTGCATTAAAATCTAATGTTACAAAACAACCAGAAGAATTGAAACTATTATCATTCCTTTTGGTTGTTCTATCTTATGTTTGCATTCAAGTTCACTTTCCAGTAATCACAAACTTTCATTATACTTCTATATAATGACAATAAAAGCAAGAAGAACATATGAACGCAGATATATGTTAAACATGAAAATTACATCATAGCGAATTTATTACATTCAATTTCAATGAAAGAGAAATCTAACAACTCCTAGTCATCTAAAACATACATGTTTGATGCAAATCAGTGAAGAATCGTGTCATGACATCTTGAAACAGCCTCCTTGGAGTTTCTGGAATATTTTCAATTTTTTCTCAGATTAAAATTTCCTCTTTTCTGTCTTTCTCGCACTAATAACCAATCCAAAAATATATAACTTACTCAGCACATAAATATGCATGCGCTAAGCGAAAATTGAACTAATCCTCTCTTAACGGATACCACTTGTTAAGCGAGTCATACTGATGCGTTGAGCAAATAGTCTTCTTTGTAGATGAGCATATGGTTGACTTAATGAGAAAATGCTGATAGAACTTCAATGATGTATAAGTAAGATTTTCCTCCATCACCATTCTTTTCATATTTTTTTAATTCTTTTTTCAAGTCACTTTTCTTTTTTCTCTAGTTTTACCATAACAAACATCAAATAATTATTGTCTCATTAAACCACATGTTTTATTCATATATCCTTATTTGTTAAAGTTTTGAGCTTCTTTTATTTTTATTACTTTCTTTTACATTTATTTTATTTATTGCAACCTATTTTTTCAAATTTATATTATTCTTCTTCTAAAAAAACAAATATAAAAATATTGAAAATTACAAAGAAAAAAACAAATCTATTTTTCTGCGATTTTAAGGATATGAGTATCCGTATGATCGTTCGCATCGTCCTAGTACTTAATATCATTTTTTTTAAAATAATTAAATAATGTTTTAAAGGTATTATTACTCGTGTGATCGTCTGTATCGTCCTAATATTTAATATCTTTTTTTTAAATAATTGAATAATGTTTTAAATGTATGAATATCCGTGTACTCATTTGCATTGTTTTCGTGTTTAATGTCTTAATTTTTCTCAACCATGTAAAAAATGCCAAAAAAATACAACATCTTCAAAATAAAATAAAAAATTTTTATCCATCACTTTGTTTTTATGTTTATGAGGTTGTTTAAATTGTATGACATCCTTTTTAAAATAATTTCAAAATATAAAAAAATATAAAATCTTCAAAAATAAAAAATATCAACATTTTCAATGAAGATACGTAAGAGCAATATCATTCTTTGTTGGGTCCAAAAACAAATTATGTTTCTTTAAAAGTGATATTTTTTTAGAAAATTAAACATTTTGAAAATCAAATCAACGTCGTACATTTAAGTAAAGGTATTGTCTTCGTGTAAGTGCAGTAGGAGACTAATAAACTATGATTGCGACTCCAAACTTTATTTTCAAAACCGTTTATTTTTTAATGGGTTGTCGCCCCGTCGCGATTCCGGTTACGATAGATGGCGACTCCACTAGGGATGGTAAAGAGTGAGGCCTATTAATTAAATGTGCATATTTGATGTGATTTTCTTTATGCTTTTTCTATATCCTTTGTTATATATATATATATATATATATATATATATATATATATATATATATATATATATATATATTGAATATTTGGAATAATTGCATGTGAATATTTTAGCCTATTCGTTATATTTGAAATAATTATATGACTAGATATTGAATCCTAGGGTAGGCGACATGCTATATTATTTTGCGATTGTGATTTTAAATATGCATGGTATTCTTCATTCTTAGACATTTATGCATATCATGAGTAGAGTCTTATGCCCGAGTCTAGGTGTAAATTAGAATTAGAAGGGTTGTATAGCGATACCATTTGACACATACTTCTTATTTGGTTATCGTGAGAACTACATCAAGAATTTGTTCTCTTTATTTGTATTTATCAACTAAAAATGAGGTAAAGAGGATCATAGCTCTAGTGACCTTAATCTTTAGGTTTAAGCAACCATTATGGTGAGATTGTATATATTGGCCTTAGAATTTTTAGCACCCAACCTTTGTTAAGGCAAGAGAGATAATTTTTTATCATTTGTTTTTCACATTTTCTTTGTACATAAAAATAAGTATATAATGAGGTTTTGAAAATTAAAAAAAATATAAAAACAAAAAAAAATGTAATGCTTTAATGAATTCATATTTAATCGTTTTTCATTTTTCTTGTTAATCATTCTTATAAAAAAGAATTAAAAAATAAAAAAAATAGGCAAAATAAACATTATTTGGCAAATAAGTTAATTGAATAAAAAAAATAAAACAAATATGTTTATCATCGATTTTGAAGTGTTTATTTGATTTACAATGTCCTGAAATTGCTCAAATACTTTCCTGCTCCATCACTTTACATCACAATCCTTTTTTCATGAATCAATGTACAATGGGCATGGCCTTAAAATGTTAGCAGGCAAGCCTCTGAGCAAGATAAAAATAAAATATAAAAACTGAATAACGTAATAAATAAATAAATAATAAAAAAAAGGCAAACAAGGGGTAACTTGTGGGAGTTGAATTTTTATTGTGAATTAAAACATGGAAAATAAAACAATTATGATTTGGGATGATGCGTGAGCATGTCTATTTGGTAGTAAAAAAAATAAAAACAAAAATTATCATCTTTGGTTATCCATTTTAAATCTTCAAAAAAAAAAAACATTTCAAATCATTTTAAATAAGGATCACCTTTATTCTTAAAGGTTGACATAATGTTTACACGTGATTGTATACTAATAAAAAAAAAAGGCTAAGAAATGTTTTTGAGAGAAAGAATGAAAATAGAAAAAGAAGTAAAACATGTCAACTAAGAGAAATCATGCAATATCATATGTAACATTATTTATAGACTTTTGTTTCAAATAATCATCCATCATTTTTATGTCTTTACTATCCATTTTTAATAAAATCCACATAGATCAAAGATGACTTTACTATCTATGTTTTTGTCCGGTTAAAAAAATTAAAAATATGTAATTGAAAAAAATTGTGTTTGGAGATTTGCTTGCAGATAAGAAGACAATTTTAGTGATTATATGTTTCAAGTGTCACTCAAAAATAATCGTTTATTCATCATGTTAGAAACATTTCTGTCATTTTTTATAAATTTTCTGTCACCTATCCTATTCTTGATACCATTGTCCATTACTCTCGTATGAAGTTCATAAAACCTTGTCCAAACCTTGTCCAACCAATCATTTTGAATCCAAATCTTATGCAACTTTAAGCCTAAACATTGTTTAAACATTACTCTTTGTATTCAACCATTCACTTTGAGCTCAAACCTTGTCTAACTTTTACTGTATTTCATATCACAATTACCAACCAAAATTTGAATTGTTAATTCCATTACCACTCAATCATTTATTTTGAATTCTACCGTAATAATTAGGTGTAACTTCAGTAATCTCCACCATTTTTTTACTCCATTCGCATATCCAAGTTACACACACTTTTTTTTTCATTTTTAGGTTTATTCACACTTTCACGTTAATGTCACATTTTCAAGTTTTTATTTCAATTTAAGTCATACCAAGACTAGTGTTACGTCTTAAGGTCCACACTTCATTTTCAAATTAGGACAAGTTCATCTTCATTTCTTCATTATATCATCAATCGTTCACTCTTGACAGAACAACAATAATTCACAGATCTCGAGGATTACTGTGTCGATCTAGATTACAAATTTAATAAACGCAAAAAGAAAAATATAATGTTTCAATAATTTTACATTGCAACATAAAAAAAAGCATAATAAAAATAAAAAATGAAAAAAATAATATCTAATTGTACATATTATTCAAATTTGACGATAAAAAACATCAATAATTGACTGATCTCAAGGATTATTATGTCGATCTATATTAAAAATTTTAATAAACGTAAAAATAAAAATATAATGTTCCAATAATTTATACATTATAAAAAAACAAAAAAAAAACAAAGCATAAAAAAATGAAAAATATCTAATTCTATATATTATACAAAAATTACACAAATATAACCACAAGTGGATGACAAAAGACAAGAAAATAAAAAATAATAAACACAAAAATAAATATTAATAGTCTCTTCATGAGACTATTGATCGGAAGTATGGTGACCTTAACAATAACTCGAGAGAGCTCTTCGATAGGAGTGACACCAGAAGAGTGACATCTTCTTCAACGTGTATAGAAGGAATCAAAAAGAGGTTTAAGGTCACGATTGTTGGAATGAGCGGAGCTACCTAAAATGATTTATAATTACATAAACAAAGAGAAATAAGAATTAGAAAATTGAAAAAACAAAAACATAAAGAATAAAGTATAATAAAAAAGAAGAAAAATGATTAAAACTCAAAAGAGCTGACCATTCATAAATGACACCCAAAAGAGGCCGAAGGGAATCAGATGCGAAGGTGACACTTTGCTTTAAACGTTGCTGCTTTCTCTCAATATTCATAGTTTTGAAACCAACTCGAGACGTTGTAGGCTCCAATTTCACCATGGCACCGAAGTTTTATTGTGATTTCATGCACTTGCTCTTGATTAGGACGTTTAAACCAATAATGGTAGCCAACCTCTAATAGAGATAGTTTCTCCTTCGTCGAGCTCCATGATTTTTTTTTCTTTCTTATCTTCAACCTTCAAAGTCTTCAAATTTTTGTTCATCTTTTTTTCTATTATTAAAAAAATTCTAAATAAAAGAGCATACGTGAAAAAGTGATTATGTCCATATCACATGTATTTGCAATTAATTTTTTAAGTTAGTTTAGTCTTCAATGGTGCTAATGTCTAGTTCTAGGCTTAAGGATGAAAATGATAGATCAGTTTCACAGTCATTGCAAAGGGATCCTACTATATCTAAGTCCAAAGCTTCCAGCCGATATACCCATTATAATTAGGTTATAAACATTAAAAAACATAAATTGAAAAATGAGAAAAAGGAAAAGTGAATAACAAATAGAAAAGAACAAAATGCTAAGAAAGAACATAGAGCGAAAAGAATAATAAACAGAAAAGTGTAAAGAGGAAAGCAAGAACAAAAAAAAAGGCTCATAAACTCAAAAATAAAGACAAATTACTATTTCGGTACGACTCACTCACAAGTCCAAAAACTCTCATAAAATGCTTTTGGAAACACTCAGATCTCACACATGATAAAGATGACAAAGTGTCCTTCAACATAATCCAACATTTCTTTTAAAGCAAAAAATTTCACTATGTTAACGTTTTAATCAACTCTCTCAATTATACCAATAAAAAGAAAAAAAAAGTTGAAAAATCCTAAAAAAAATCAAGAATAAAAAGTAAAAAATAAAAAATCCTAAAAATCAAACTTATAAATTTTTCATTTTTTATATACTATTAGTTTTCACGAATTTCTTCGGTACACATACATTCTAAATATATTATACATTAATAACCTGTACATAAATTTATTTTCTTCATATTTTTCGAACTGATTCATAATAATAAAATTTAAATAAAAATAGAAATAAAAATCAATTAAAGAAAACAAAACACTAATTTCATTTTTTTCCATAATCTTGATTATGATAAGTGAGAGGATGGTTCTCTTCCTAAACAAAATTTTTATATTTTTTCAAATAAAAAATTATATTTTTTCAAACCAAAAAAAATAATCAAACTTCATAAAAAAAAAGTGAGATTGAAGAAATAAAATTCGTGGTGATAGGGGTGAAAGTCTACTTAAAGAAATCTCCTTAAAACTAGTTTTCTCATACAATATGAAACCCTAAAATCAATTTTGTCACGGTACACTCTCGCCCTTTCTTATACAATCGGAAGCCCTAATATTTGTTCCCATCCTTCTCCTTCTTTTTTCCACATTTCTGGAATAAACTGAGTGGAATTAGTGATTACTGTCTAAAACCTTAGGAAAACTCCCAAACCCGTGTTGCATTGGCGAGAACCTTAATAGGTCTAAAATTCAGTCCTTCGAAATCAAGTTCTTCAACTGGAAATTTGAGAAGCTCAAACCCGCTGCCGAGGAGGTCGAGCACGTGGTGGCGCTAATGCTTCTCCTGTGAAGGTCAAATACAGTGTTGTGATTGTCCTAAAGGTGAGATTTTTAAAATGGTACATTATAAAATTGTAAGACATTTGTTTATTTTGATGCATTTTTGTGTTTGGAATTGGTATTGGTTTGGATTCTGAGATGTTCAGTGATATGATTTGGTTTTCCAGTGGTAGTTGTAATTGCACCTCTTTCTGTGTTTATTGGTTTAGGTCCTTCCTGTATATATGTGATTATGTGAGTTTGTAGGGTATAAAAATAGGGTTATGGATACAGATGTGATGGATTTGTTTAGAAATAAAACATTGAAGAATTATAGAATACATTGAAATATTTGGGAGAAGGGTTTTGGATGAAGATGAAGAGTGAAAGAGATCTAGAGATATGGAGTGAAATGGGGTCCATTGCTTGTATAAGTGATTTGTTTGGTGATTACTCTGTGATTTGTGTAATTAGTAATTGTAGTATGGCTGACACTACTAGTAAATAATGAAGACAAACTTTTGTATTTCTATCGGCTGAGAGATCTCTCTCAAGGTTTATTCTTAATCCATACACTGTCCACTATCACTTCTGGCTGCCCTCTGCAGCTGCCGACCTCCATAGCTGGTGCACCTCATCCAACAAGAAGCAACTGTGGTGGTCATTGAGGTAACGGCTATCCATTCTCCATTATCGCTTCTGGTCGCCCCCTGCCACCGCTGACCTCTAGATTTGGTGCACCTCGTCCAGCAACAAACATAGTGGGCATTGAGGCAACAAATTCCACACAGCCACCACATGCTACCCTTCTACACAGCTCAGTCATGTGTGTGAGGTCCACACACCATACTAGGATGACCACAAAACCGCTACATTTCTTCCAGTGGTCTCACGGGCTCCTCTAGTCTCAATTTCATCCTTGTTTCGGGATTCAAACCTTGTCTTAGTTGTGGATTATAAAAGAAATCATATGTTGGACTTCTAAAAAATCTTTAGTTGAGCTTGTTAGATGACGTTTGTAGAAATCATAACCTTAAATTCTAGACCTTAAATCCTAGATTCTAGACTCTAACCCGAGACCCCAAATCATAAACCTCAAATGCAAAACTGTAATTTTTTAATTTTGTTATACTTTTTTATTTTAATAATTATTGTAGTAATACTTTTTTATTTTTTGTCATAAGAAAAAAAAAGTGAACAAGGACATATGACATATGTTATTAGAAAAATATAAACTTAAGTACTCTGGATAAGTTAGTTTTAAGATGATAATAATTTTGTGGCAATTGGAAAGAGGAAAAAATGGGTATATCATGGACCTGATCATCAATAAAATGAGACGTGATTTTGGGGTGACCCATTTTGACAATTACCAATTGTCACCCCAGAAGGCGAAGGAACCTATACTTTCATATCACTCCTAAGAACCCTGTACTTTAGAATCAAATATCACTCCTAAGAACCCTATACTTTCACATTCACAAAACCTAACATCAATTTCTAGATATCTATCATCAACCTAGAGCTCCGGTTCACAATTTGATCTCCAAGCAGTAAAAGAAAATCTTCTATCTCCCGGTCACTTGCAATTAGTTGTGCTACCTGAAGCCTGTTTTCGTTGGTGTCAAATTTGCCACTTGTTCCCTCTAGACCAGGTTTACCTTTTTCTCTTGTCTTTTTGGTTTTGGTTCTTGACAAGCCTGTGTAATTGTTTTTTCCACCCATTGTTTACTTCATGCAATTCGTGCACAAATTTTGTGATTTAAATTGCTTATTGTACTTTTAAACTGATTGGATAGTTGTATCTGAAATTACATAATCTGATTTCAGGATGTTTGGATGTGCAAAACTGATAGATATACCTTTATAGGCTAAGCTTATTCACCATTTATGACAAATGAACTCTATTCATAATACTCCATTTTTCAATTATAGCAATATTTAATATAAATAAAAAGAAATTGGTGACCATAGGTTGAAGTACATAAACCCCAAAATGATTATATATGAGATATGAGAAGATGATTAAGGATAATACATTTCCCATGAACTTGCGGAGGTTGCTGGAATTGTTGGCAAAAGTGTACATGAGAATGATTGGCTGTCACGTACACACCAAACTTGGCAATTTCTAGAATATCTTTGGAAGTGCCTAGAGATGACTTCGTATCTTTCCTATTACCAACAAACACCAATACCAGCAGCAACAGAATCAAGCACTGTGTTTGAAATCAATCAATAAATAAAGAGGAAAATTTATCTGAATCAGTCACCATAACCAAACATAAACAGAGATATGAAATATTTCATTTTCACCTGCGTGAACCAGGATATATGCAAAGTTATCTTATTGAGTTGATAATGTGATTGAAGCATCACCTTATATTTTTTTTACTTGAATGTTGCTGCAAAATAAATCATTGATTACTAGTCTGCTGTTTTTGAGAAGTTCTTAAACTTGATGTCGGCCTGTTTAGTTCCTAGAAGAGGAAGGTAGGGGGAGGGGGAAACCGAGTTGTTATATTTTGTGAATGTATAGTTACTGGCTTATTATACTTATGTTTAAATGTGTAACTTGCAAAGTTCTCACATGAACTAGCTGTAAATTTTGACATTTTGGTTTGACTCCGTTTTTGGCGGGTCAATTTGTTGGTAAATATAAGGCTGTGCATGTAATTGCCTTATTGATATCAACACATGGTAAGCCTTCTTTCTTAAAAGTTATTTGCCTCTGATATATTCTGATGTTCCTTTGTCACCTCTTTTTTATTTGTCTTGTCATTCTCTCTCAATCGGTTGTTGTTCTTCCTCTGTTGCTTGGCTCATTTCTTAACAGGTATTTCCAATCTTGTTAAATTTGGCATGCAGGCAGATTCCATATATTTAATGATCGCAACTGTGTTTAATGGAGGTTGTTGTCCTTGTTGCTTTGATCACGTTCAGAGTTATTGGGTTCCTTTCCTACACTTCAGATTCCAAAACTGTGTTTAATTGAAACTTTGAATTGTTTAAATTTCTTGTGTTTATGTTAACATCATGGCTAACAATTGCAACTCCTCCTCCAAAACCCAACCCCCTTATGCTCCTAGTCCTAACCATCAAAATTTCTTACAAAACAATGGTGTGGGCATGACACCCCAGCCCCAGTTTTGTTCTGGCAACCACCAAAGCCAAAGCTTGTTGCCCCCTTTTATGCAGCCAATACTCATGAATGCAGCACCTTTTATGAATGCTGCAAATCACAATCATTTTCCCTTGCAAAATAATCAGATGCATCTGCCTCAAATGGGTATGCCTGGTCATCAACAGGGTCAACCCCTTGTGGGGGGTTTAGGTCCCCAAAATAGTGGTGGCAATCCCAATTACAGCAATTCAATGTATCCTGTTCAGGGACAAGTCATGCAGAATGCAGCTCAACTCAATTTGTCTCAATTACAGAGACAAATGTTGGCACAGAGTATTTTGAATATGCTTCAGCCGTCTCATATGAACATTAGTATGCCAAACGGCCAATTTTGTGCCCCTTATCCTGTTCAGAATATGAATCAACAGTTACCTACACAAATGCCAAGCCCTTCTCAAGGGATTCCTCATGGCATGCATCCTGGTTCCTGCCCCATGTTTGGGTTTCCAAACCAACGGCCTCAGGCTATGGTCCCTCAGAATTCTTTATTTTCAGCAAGTCCACAGTTAGGCTTTGAGCCTGGAGGGCAGGTCCGGCTGCAGATTGATCCGAACATTGATCCGAACGAGAAAAACCTTGCACCACCAAACGTGAATGCAAATGCTTTGGTATCACGGTTGCCTTTTTCATCTCAGCAGTTACAAGGGAATACTTCTGGGTCACTTAATTCTAATTTGGCTCATACAAGTAACTCTCAACCTCCTGCGTTTTTGAAGTCACACTCGCAGGTATTTAAAACTTGAGTGTTTTCTGTCTTTTCAATGTTTTAGCGGAATTTATTGTTCTACTACTTGTAAATACTATTGTAAATGATGCTGTGGTAATATATTTACTGAAAATCCCAATAATTGCTGTAGGAGAATCCTTATGGCAATATTAAAACTAATGTTCCAAATACCAACTGGAATGGATCACCCAGCAAAAACTTCAAAAATAGACCAAAACGAGGAGGGTTTAAAGGAGGGTATGTTATTTTCTTTTCTCTTTGTTACTCTTGATCACTTGCACGTTTTGTCTGTGCGTTACAATTGCTGTCCTGTTTCTTTAGATTCCAGAAGTCTAAATTTCATGATGCCAACAATGGGAGAACTGGGTTTCCTAAAGATCATAATGGAAGAGGTTTGAACTTTTCTACCTTGTATCCCAGATGAAACATTTTCTATGCTTAGGCTAATGTTGTGATGACAGCAGGCCCTTACAGTGGGAGGGCAGGACAGGATAGATTAAGATCAAAGGAACTTAAGCAGCAACCAGAAAGGTAGCTTCTGCTTCACTTTCTGATCCTTTTTTATCTGGTCCCAGTCTATTACTTATTTGCAGTCGTTTTTTAATTGTCTTGGTTGTTAATGATAATGTGTAACAATGACATGCTAATTAAATAGTTTTAGTTTATTTGCTACTTCCTGAAATTGAAGGTTATTTTACATTGCTGTTTCTGGAGTCCTAAAAATGTTGCTAGTAGATATCAACTGAATGTAATATTTTCTTGAAAATGTGAGAATTTACTTGAAAAAGAATGATGTACACCCGAAAAGTAGAACAATGTTAATAGAAAATTTTTGCCACTCTGTTCGAAGTTTTGGACATTATCCTTGATTCTGTGTCCAAATGTCCAGTTTTCTTGACTGTCATTAGTCAGTACCTATCATTAGTCACTACCTATGGGAGATAGGGAAAGCCAACTCTATATATAACCCTTATCTGTAGCTAGCTTCAATAAATGCAGAAATCAACTATTCATTTTAGCCAAAGGTTAGCAATGTAAAAATTGTTGACATATAAGCCCGTTTGTAGTACAAGGAAATATTTCGGTCTATTTTAGTTTTGAACTGTGAGATGAAGCATGTAGTTAAAAAACATCTGAGACTGAAAATACTGGATGGACATAATGGTAACCATCAAGCCATGTTACAGATCCGCAATTGTGTCCACAGTTGTACTTTGTAGGTCATTTTTTGAACATCTCTGAAAACAAAAGTTTATTTGGGATGACCTTAGTGCACACACTCTTGCGGTGTATGTGGCATTAAGGGTCCAACAATAGTAACTTTTCTTGCCTTTTAATGGTTCTTATATAGATTGGTGGGTATTTGATATTGGTGATAAGGTGTTAAGAGGAGTTCCCTGGGTAGTTAAATTTAGTTTTAGAAGTTGACCTTATGTTTTCTCTTAATAGCCATAATAACCAAGGAATCTGACATGGTCTTTACACACATGATTCAAAGACTAAGCTAGGGTTGAGAGCTCTGAGCAGATTAATTTCCCCAACTCCCATTTCATGTGGGTTGGCATAGTAGTTAAAGCTCTTAGTAAGAGTCTTCCTCAATTGTTGTAGTTTGTAGATGAAGAATGGAAGAGGAAGAGAACCACATAAGTATCACTTCGCTCTTTCTCACACGTCCTTAAAAGACTAGAAAAAAAGTGTTGGTCTAGAACCTATTATCATCAATGTTAATATGATAATTGAAGGACTCCATTTTCATTTACCACTTTAATGAATGTTGTTGGGGAAGCCATGTTGGGATTTTTCTACGGGTATAGACTCTAGAGATTTAACACCAATAATAGTGTTGACGATGATGATAATAGTGATGACAACAATAATAATGAGATGGTAGCAATTGTGATGATCATAGTGGTGTTGGTCGCAATGCCAATGGTAATTATGAGATGATGACAATGGTTATGATAATTGGTATGTTAATAATGGTAGTGAAGATGTAGTGGTAGGTGCTATAGTGAAAATGGAATGGGGATAATGATGATAATGGTAACATGGTGGGTGACAATAGGGGAAGTGATGGCAAAAGTTTTGTAACAATGGTGTAAGTTGTGGTATACTAATGGTGGTAATGTCAATGTGGTTGTGGTTGTTATGATGGAGATAATGATGATAGTAGTATAGGGGATGTATGTGGGGTGGTGGCAACAACAATAAGGGTAGTGAAAGTGGTAACAGAGGAAATAATGGGAGGGATGGTGACAGTGATAATAATGGAGTTGGAGTGATGTGAGAATAGAAAGGTAGACCATTTTATCATGTTGCCTTCTAACCTAGCTCTTAGGATAAGAAATACATCCCACTAAAATAGACAATAAAATTAGGGATGACAAATAAATCTACACTTGGGGAAATTTGTGGATAAAATATGTAACAGATACTAAATGAATACTAGTAATGGATATCCACAGGTAATGGGTACGAGTATTTTAATTATTCTTGTTGATGAAACAGGTTTGGATATCATGATATTCAACCCACATATATTCGCCAATCATTATTAGTGAATTTTATTTGAAGATTTTAAAAAGCAAGTGGTAAAATATTTAGTTATTAGTGAGAGAAGTATTATTCAATAAAGAATGGGTTAGAATTTGATTTTATATATTTATATTTTTTTCTTTAGACCTATGAAATTTAAATTATTTGTAAAAGGATTAATCCCTTAACATTTATTCTTTGGTGCAACTCAATCAAAGAAATCATATATGATGTTGCACCAAACAATTGATTAATAGAATCTTTTTTGCAAATTGGTTCTTGTAAAGGAGGCGTGATAAACAGAGAATACATCTAGTATAGTATTTTGAACTTTTACATTCAACATGAACATAAGTATGTGTTGTGTATTATTTGATCCATCTGAGTTTTTAAATGTAAGTAGTCAAACAATACATGTGGTTCTATATAAATACAACGTCCTGCCTTCCTTCAACATACTTAATCAACAAGGTTCTGACCTTTCACAATTTCGGTACCAGACTTGTGATTTTTGTCCAAATAAATGTCTTCCAAAATCCAGATAACCTTCTAAATGAAATTAGATTTTCTTTTGGTGTTATTTTTATAAAGTTATGTCTGCTTTCTCGTTAGATTTTTATTGTCTTTTCATTATTGAATTACTTTTCTTAAACTTCGAATTTCACAACTTATTCTTTTATACTGAAAATACCTTAACTCTAACCCTGATTTTGTTTATGATTGCTTTTATTTCGTTTCTTAATTAAATGTTTAGATTTTTCTCTGTGACTTACACTGAGCAAGAAATCCAACAATGGCGTGAAGCACGGAAAAATAATCATCCTTGTAACCACTTGCAGAAGGTTGTAAACAAACTGATCTATCTACTGCTCGTGTTTATCAGATGTTATTTTCTAAATATCAATTCCTGAATACTAATTGCAGAGGCACAGTGAATGCCCGATGGACTCCAAGGTTATTAACAGGGAGGTCTTACAAAGAGAGGTATACTTAGAGGGATGTTATTAGCATGCAACACTTCCCAATATAATGTTATCATGTCGTAAAATTTAATAATGTTCAATATGTAAAATTAAGAAAATAGTCTTTTTTAGCAGGAGATATAAGTGCTGACATAAATATTTCTTGGACTCAGCAAATGGTATTCCATTTCCTTAGCAGTGTATATATTTTGTCTTTGCAGCTTAAGGAGGTTTTAGCAAAGCAAGCTGAATTGGGAATCGAAGTTGCTGAAATACCATCACACTACCTTAAGAATTCTGAAAATCGAGGTCTTCAAAATGAAGGGAAAAACAAATTTAGTGACAAAAGAAAGTTCCAAAACAAGTTCAACGAGAAATTAGACAGAAAAGGTCGGTTCGGCAAGAGGCAAAAGTTTGCTAACAACATTTCAGAAAGCCCTTTGTCAAAGAAGAGGAAGCCAACTTTATTGCAGAAACTCTTGAGTGCAGATATAAGTAAAGATAAGAGCCACCTGTTTCAGGTTTTCAGGTTCATGGTAATAAATTCTTTCTTCAAACATTGTCCTGACAAGCCCCTTAGATATCCATCAGTCATGGTTAAAGAGAACGGGTCTGAAGTTGACACTGAAAAAGATGTTTCTAAACGTGGGAACGAGGGAGCTGTTAAAAAAATTGTTAGCCTAAATAATGATGACGATCATAATAGTGAAGACGAAGACAGTGATGTTGATGAGAATGACTCTATTGTGCATAATCATCCACACGAAGAACTTTTTTCCTTGGTTAAAGAAGAGCAATTTGAGAAATCTGATGAAGAGGAGGGAGAAATTTTAGAATGAAATTCCTAGGTTGGTGCTCCACTTTTTTGCAGCAAAGTTTTGAATACTGTAGTGGTAACAATTTTTGTTTAGTCATTTGTTTCCCTTGTGGTTTCACCATCATGCATAATGTTACAGTCAATGTATTTTTGCAGCAAAGGTTTCTGAATACTAGTATTACACAATATATTTGCGCACATGCCTATCTGCTGTTTTTAGCAAAGGATTCAAAGATTAGGGAAAGTATAATTAGATATTTTTAATATACTTTTACTTTTGATTTCTTATTTACTATCCGAATGACAACCTTTTCCCATTATATGTTTTTTTACTTATTTTTATTTTTTGCTAGTATGCTCTTTTTATTATTAGCATTCTTTTTCCAAGTCTCAAACTTTTTATATATTTATTGCAAATATTCATTAAGATATCATCAATTTAATTATAGAAAGTTGCATATTGGATGCTACATTTGAATAAATGATTAATTCAAATAATGTGATTGTTATTAAGGATTAATTTTACAAGCTTAGATGAAATTAATTGGGCTGTGACATTTTCCTTTATTAATTGCATTAGAAGTGTTAGATTGTCAGGTTGTGTATATAGTTTTTTGTAAAGTATGTCATTGTATTAAAACACGTACGGATCTTTAGTGTTGTTTCAACTAAAGATAAATGATTAGTAATAGAAATTGATGTTCCAATTATGTGTTGTATTATGGTAGTTTATTGAATATAATGTCTTAGAAATAATAAGATATTTTAAACCACGCTTTTATTTGTGGAAAAAGAGCCGTTCTCTCTGCATTTTACTGACTTTTCCCTTCACCTCCAACTTTTTAAAATTCTTTTAAAAATAACATATCTAACCTTTAACTAAAATAATTTATACCAAAGTAAAAATTATTTTACTTTTCTATATTTTTTATCTTTCTCTGTTCCATTTTAAATGATAAACCCTAGTACGTAGTTAGTGCATCCTCTTCAACTCCTTTCATCTTAACTCTTCCTTGCAGCTTTCCTTCTTAGATCTCCTTTTCGTTTTCTCTTATTTTGTCTTTGTTCTCTCTTCGTTTTGTCCATTTTCCTTGGTTGTTTTGTTCTCTTTTGTTGGTTTGGTCTTCATTGTGTACTCCATTGTTGTGTGGTCACTCCTGTTGATGAAGATCACTGTCGTGATCACTCCTCTCCATGAAAAACATGTAAGATTTGCTTGAAATTTGTTTGATACTTGATTTGGTTTGTTTGAATTTCATTTTCATTTTGGTTGATGTGAACGCAAACACCGAGAGACTTTAACAAACACTCAAAATTCGGTTAATGCTTTGTCGACTTTCAAAAGCCAATTAAGGTCTCGATGGATTATTCAGTGAGACCTTAACTGGCTTTCGAAAGTCGGCGAAGCCTTAATTGGATTTGGAATGCTAGTTAAGGCTTCGACGAATTTTGAATGTCGGCAAAGGACTAAACAAATTTCAAATGTAGGTTCGAGAGCCATTTAATCCTTTGCTAGTATTCGAAATATGTTTTCATTTTTTTTAACTTTTGTTTTTTTTTGTTTATTTGAATTTTCTAGGCCGTTTTACGATTTCTTTTTTATATTTTGTAGGTTTTTTTATTTTTATTTTGTAATTTTAAATATTTTGGTTCACAAGTATAGCTAGAACAAGAGGTGCATCAACCTATTGTGATGGAAGTTTATCATAGGATGAAAGGAGAATACCTAAGACATCAGCTCGTAGAGGACGAACTCAAAAAGGTAATGTTGATGTTGCTGAGGACCATCATGTTATTGAAGAGCAACAAGAGTATGTTATTGAGTAGGAGAATGTTGCTAAACAAGAAGATGAAGTAGGGGGATTCCCAAGAAGTCCACAAGACACATCACTGTTGACTCATTATACACAACATGTTACATTTACTTTATGACAAGGTTGAATTAGTACACAACTTAAAGTTTAGTTGGTAATGAGTAGTTTGATTTTATCTTTTATATATATTTTGTTGTTGTTGTTGTTAGTACACGAACATAGGTCTCCCATATTGGTCCTTAATACTCTCTTCAGGTTTTCATGCATAGACTTAACCCTGATGTAAACAACATTAATAATATCATAACACAAAACATAAAAAGTAAAGAAAATAACAATAATAATTACTTGATTGTTGTTGTGTTGCCTAGATGCAAAACTCTATTCGCTCACACCTTAACGAAGTATGCCCTACACGAAATTATCCAAGTGTGATTAACATATTCAAAAAACAAAGGACATGCAGTAGAAATATACTGAAGATTATCAACATAAGCATTAAACATGGCTCCTCCTCACAGTCCATCACATTTTCCAATGCTTCCATCAACACATCTCATGCCTCAACAGAATCCACTAACATTGTGCATTTTGGCTTTCACATTTTTCATATTGTGAAATCGACATAGCATATGATAAGTTTTAAGAAATACATTGTCAATGACATTCATTAAAGCAATGTCTCTGTCAGTAACAATCACGTGTGGATTGTCCTCATATGTCATAAATAAACCTCTAAAACTTTCCAATGCTTAAGTGAAATTATTTTGGCGTTCACTTGATAATAATGCAAAAACGGCTGAGAAGGTCAACTCTGTAGATGTGATGCCAACTATCTCAAGTAAGGGGAGACAATATTTGTTTGTCTTGTACGTGGTATTAATAAAAAAACACACATACTGATCTTTAATGTTGTTTCAACTAAAGATAAATGATTAGTAATAGAAATTGATGTTCCAATTATGTGTTGTTTTATGATAGTTTATTAAACCTAATGTCTTAGAAATAGTAAGATATTTTAAAACACGTCTTTCTTTATGGAAAAAAAGTCGTTCTCCCTGCACTTTACTGATTTCTCCCTCCACCTCCAACTTTTTAAAATTCTTTTAAAAATGAAAAATCTAACCTTTAATTAAAATAATTTATACCAAAGTAAAAATGTTTTTACTTTTCACCTATTTTTTTATCTTTCTTTGTTGCATGTTAAAGGATAAACCATAGCACGCTACTGTTGCACCCTTCTTCAACCCTAACTTTCCCACAACCTTCCTCGCAGCTTCCCTCCTTAGATCTCCTTCTCATTTATTCTCGTTTTGTTTTCATTCTTTCTTTGTTTTGTCCCATTTTCTTGGTTGCTCTGTTTTCCTTTGCTAGTTTGGTTTCCATTATGCATTCCAATGTTGTTCGTGGTCACTCTCATTAATGAAAAACGTTTTCGTGGTCACTCCCCTTTATAAAAAACATGTAAAAATTGCTTGAAATGTGTTTGATTCTTGATTTGGCTAGTTTGGTTAGTTTGAATTTCATTTTTGTTTTGGTTGATGTGGAACGTGAGCACTAGAAGGCCTTAACCGACATTTAAAATCCGGTTAAGCTTCGTCGGTTTTCGAAAGTTGGTTAAGACCTTGACGGATTATTCAGCGAGACCTTAACCAGCTTTCGAAAGCTGGCGAAGCCTTAACTGAATTTCGAATGTTGGTTAAGGCCTCGACAGATTTTGAATGCCAACGATGGATTAAATGAATTTTGAATGCCAATTAAGCTTAGTCGTTTAATCCTTTGCTAACATTCAAAATTTGTTTTCATTCTTTTTAATTCTTTTTGTTATTTGAATCTTTTGGCTATTTTACGAATTTTGTTTTTTTTTTTATTTTTTGTTATATTTTGTTGTTGTTTTTTTAATTTTGTAATTTTATATATTTTGGTTCACAAATATAGCTAAAACAATAGGTGAATCTACCTATTGTGGTGAGAGTTCATCACAAGGTAAAAGGAGAACACCTACGACATCAATTTGTAGAAGAAAGTCTCAAGAAGCTGATGTTGATGTTATGTTAATGAAGAGCAACAAAAATATGTTATTGAGTAGGAGAATGTTGCCCGACAAGAAGAAGTAGGTGGATTCCCAGGAAGTGCACATGACACATCACTACCGAGTCATCATACACAACATGTTGCATTTACATTATGGCAAGCCTGAGTTAGTGCACAACTTCTAAGGCACATATTTTTCGGATCTCACATTGATAATTGAGTTTACTTTGATCTCGTATTGAAAAAATTAGTTACACTTTACATTGTTAACAGTTATAAACATAAATTATATGTTGTACTTCATTATTATATGATGGAATGGATAAAGTGTAAATAAAGTCTTATTCACATATGTTGGAATGAAGTAGAAAGTTAGATGAATTAATTGGTTGGTTAACTCAAGCTTATATGTTTGTTAACTTAATAAAAGAGGTAAAATAATAGATAGGACTTTACATTGTTTGTAGTTGTAGATATAGATTTTAAAAAGGATCTTACTTATATATGTTGGAATAGGTGAGAAAATTAACAAATTGATTGAGTGATTGCTTAATTAATTTGAGATGTATTTTGAAACTGATTAAGTAATAACCGTATCACAATCAATGAAGAATTCAACTATGTAAGACTTTGGAGATCAACTTTTTATATTTGTTTTATTTCTTTTGTTGTTGTTTTTAAAAAAAAACCTTTATTGTTTATATTTATAATACCTTACTACATACTTTAATAAAAGTTGTTCTAAGTGAAGTTTTTGCACCTAAAGTGTGAAGTTTTTGTACTAAAATTGATGAAAGACTATTAGGGTTTGCTTAACCATATTTATATTCTTTTGTTCACTTTTTATTGAACACTTCTTAACTAAGAGTGACACTTATTTGATAATGTCAACGACAACTTACTATTAACTAAGAGTGATTTATGTACTAATGAAAACTAAAAGTGATTTGTGTATTTGTATGAGTGGTTTATGTACTAGCTTATAATAATTAATTTGATTAGTAAAATCTTTAAACATACTACTTAAGAATAACTAGACATAATCTAAAAAATTGGAATGCATCATTATAAAATTTGTGTTATTTGATCACTTTTACACTAGACAGCTTAGTCTAGTAGAAAAGAGTTTAAGAATATATTGAAACACTCTTCCATAGCCATTTATTCCTTTTCTCTTTTATTTTTCATTCTTTCTTCTTTACATTTTTTTCATAATTCATCTTATCACTTTAATCCACCACATATGGACCATTAGATTTTTTTAATTAAGATGTGCTAAAAGGGAAAAGTTTTCTTAGTGCATACCAATAAAGTATGAACCAACATCTTTATGTGATTTAGTGAACAACTTTTGATAATACCAAGGGTTTATGCCCCGTTATTTTTGTTACAACATCATTATTTTGAAAGTCTCTTCCTCTAATTTTAAAGACCTAAAGTATGAGGTTAATTCACCACCTGCTAAATATGTTAGTTGATTAGAAACCTTATAAACACTTAATATTTTCAAATAATCGTTGGAGATTTTATATCTTTGAAAATATAATTAAAGTAAAATATGTAAATAAATATAAATCTCGGAAGTTCACTCTGTAAAATTGAATTCAATATAAATTTATTTTCTAACACTGCAAAATAAATAAAATGGACCATCAAACTTGAACGTTTAAAATATATCCAGTGACACATACATTTGAAATTAAAAATAAAGATAATTTAGTTGGTTGAGTTCAGGAAATTATTTATATGAAACGATTGTTCTCTAATATAGAAAATGGTTTGACGGATGCTCCAAAGAGGTTTCATAGAATTTATTTAAATTAATTATACAAATACTCATGTTTAATTTTATATTCAAATTGTGAGAAATTTCTTAAGAGAATGGCAAGTTTTTGTTAAATTGTATATGCGAGACATACATATTTAAATAGAATTTGAATACACACAAAAATTGATAAATTCTCATATTATTTAGCCTTTTATTTATAACTTTTTCAACTTTTATCATTTTCATTCTCCATTGTCATTTCAATCTTACCTTAAAAGATGTTCAATTAATTAATATAATTGAAGTTGATTTTGTAGTTATTTATGGGTATAAAATGAAATTCTTTGCATAAGTAAACTCTTAATTTCATCTGGACAGTAATGTATGCGTGATTTTCCAGTAATAATGTTAATAATATAAAGTATAGCCCTTGGCCCGGCCTCCATGCTTTTTCTCTATCTTCATCACACACACTTCAATCTTTTTCACTTTTGTCTTTCCTTGTCCTCTAATTGTTGCCATAAATTAATTAATATTCCCCATCCCTCTCCTCACACAGAGAAGCTAGAAATCCATGGGGTTTCAGCTTTTGGAGAAGAAATGTGAGAAAGATCTTGGTTTAAGCTAGTGCCCTCAACGCAAGCAACAACAAACAACCAACAGCCTCACCCGACAGTCCTAGTAGAGTTCAACAGAAACAGCCCAGCTACTACTATCTAATGGGGTCGGAGCAAAATCGATTTCCTCAGCACGAAAGAGTATCTTCCTCACTCCCTCAATCTCACGTGTCCTTCTATTTACTCTTCATGAATTTCATTTCTAAACCACAACACTTATGCTTTGTAGATTATTTGCCAGTGTGATAAGGGCTTTTGGGGTTAGATCTGAGGTCCCAAGTACATAACCTAACCCCAAACTTGTACATTTTCTGTTGGGGATCGCTTCTTATGTTTTTTCATTGCTGTTTTCTTTCTATAAAGGACACATCCTCCTCAGATCTCACTTCAGACTACGATAATTGCGTTAGTAACTTAGTTTACATTATTGGGTGCCATTGTTTTTCTGTATCGTCTTCTAGTTGTACTTGCATATGTTAGCCTTCGAGAACATTATGGACGACAAACAATCCCCACGGCCAGAAACCTAGTCGATCATTTCAAACCCGCCCGAGCTAAACTTGGACCGATCTGATGGCCGAATTATTAGTTTTCAAAGCTGCCCCTTTTTAGCATTTAGTAGAAGCTTTGTAGAGAAATATTTCCCCATAAACTAGTTTGAAGGGCGGCTTACTTTACTTATTTTGGTGCAATTGGCTTTTTTTTTATATTTTATTTCAATTTTGCATTCAGAATCTAGATCCATAGTATCACATCCACGCTTGCTTTATGTATGTTGTGTTACGTAAACCTTGATTTTGAAAAACTACTGAGAATTCTGTTAGCAGAAGGATTCTCATGTTTTTATATGCTATATAGTAAGAAAATAAACCCCTACGATCAATAACTATTTGAGATTGTTTTGTTTTTATCTTTTGGTAGGTATTGAAAGAATACCTGTGTCTTATATAATAAATAGAATTTGTGCTTTATCTTCTTCCTTTTAACAACCAGTAGATTCTTTGTTTCTCTTTCTTTTTCGCTTTATGTGTATAGGTTTGTGTCATATCCTAATAGCCTGGACTGCCCACGTGGATAAGGTTGTCAAACTCTCACAGTAACTCAAACTGTTACAATTTTACGAGGGGTAAACAAACTAACTTTCTAGATAAACTCCCGTCAAATTTTGAGTGAAGAAGCTAGCTTGAAATTAAATACAATTTTTTATCCCAAAGTAACAGTGTCTATCAAGGCCCAAATGATTTGAAGAAATTAACTCCTTTTTTTTAAATATTTTCACTTTAATAACTTTTGTTTCAACTTTTGAACAAATGATTTTGTGATTGATGTAGTTTGATCTTTTAGTTCTAATGTACTATCAGACCTTATTATTGTGGTTTGATACTTTGCTTTATTATGAAGTTGGAGTTGAATTATTGTTGTGTTAAAGAGTATTTTGTTATGCATATGTCATTGTAAAATTTGTAATATTAAATAACCTTTAAGGGTTCTGTTATATGGTTCTTATATATATTTGTTCCGAATTAGCAACTATATCATGTAGCTTGAAGCTAGAAGAATCTATACTTTTAAAATAATTATTTATTTACTACTTGTATACAATGTTAATATAAGTTTCATATTCTCATTCACAGAAAGGAAAAATAGTATTAGAGTTAAATTGATGTTTTTGTAGAATGAGTCTTAAATGAGTGTAAATTTGTCGGCCACTGTAAATTATGGCTATTGAGATAATAACTTTAGAACGAACGGGTGAGAAGATGAAGAGTCCTGTAGTAGTTTTATGATACTAATTTTGCTATCAGCAACATAAAATTATTTTTAAATGCACACTCTATCTCAAATTTTCTGAGAATATTTGTCCTATAAAAGCTTTATAATGTCAAATAGTTCTGCAAATTGGTAAACTAAATCATATTAAAAACTTGTGCTGTTTTTGTGACATTTGATTTGCATGTCCAACATCATTCTACATGTTGACTGTAATTTCATAATTTGATAAGAGTGGAACTAGGGGGGGAGTTATAAGATTAAGGAATAAGTCGTAACTTCCTGAAGGATTGCCCAGTTTTCCTTACCTCTTCCAAAAGCCACTGTCATTTCAAATAAGTTATTTGCTATTTTTTGGGTAATATACTGGGTTCTGGCTCTCGGTTTCATACAGTTTCTTTTGATAAGCATTTATGGGGTTATGCTTAATATAGTGCTTTTTTATTTAGTTAGCTTGAATAAACTGCTTTTGTATTTCAAGAATTATTTTCAGGATCTTGATCAGATTTGAGAATTGATAACATTGTTTATTTTTACCCTTTATTGATTGGCCTATGGTCTCTATAAAGGAGCCTTCTTTAATAGCTACATGAATATTTTGTACAGCCTGATTCTTCTTGGTTTTTCCTTGCACCTCTGTTTAGGAGTAGGGCTTATTCTCCACTGTTCTGAATTCTTTCTTCCTTCTCATTAATAATACCGGATTTCAAAAAATGAAAAAAAACAAAGTATCCTTGTAATGTGTTTTTCTTTTAGTTCCCTATCCTGAGCTTGCCTCATCTTTGTCAGTCATTTGTCCTTAAATGAAGTAATCCAATTATCACATGTATCTTTTACTCCATTATGCCTCTTTTTCTTTTCGTGTCTATCAGCCTTTGGGATAAGCATACCTTGAAAAGTTCGGAGTTTTCTTTCAGTGCTCTAAACTTAGTATGCTATGTAATCAATAGTGTCACTATCACAGTGAATGGGGGGCACACTTTTGCAAAATCTTAGCCTGGGCGACACAATAGGTTCTTGCATTTAGGAAAAACAGTTGTTATTTGTGAAGGAAACTTGGAAATCTTGCATCTTTATGTCTGCAATTTGTGAAGCAGTGCCGAAAATCGAAAGCCAGACAGGTTCCTCAACTTGGCCTGTTGTTGGACAGTGTTTGCTGCATGCCCCTTTGCTGGATAGCTCTGGTACCTTGCTTTTGTAGCTATTTACCTAAACCTTCCAGTCTTCCATCTTTGATCGGTGCCATTGGGTTTCAGGTTCAGACACAGGGGGTGACACTTAGCTAGCAGAGAGCTGACTAGTGAAATTGGGCCGTGTGGGCTACACGTTTTTCAGTGTTTCTTTTCTCCCTTTGTTTTTTCTTTTTTGGGCTCCAGTTTGAGTCTAGTTTAACTTTCATATTTTTGTTATTTAGAATAGTAACATATAATATAATAAATGAAAAATAATAGCAATAATAAACTAAATAAAGCATAATATGTAATACAATAAAAGAAAGAGTAGCAGTAATCAAAATAATATAGTAAATCAAGTGACAATAGTCATAGAAAAACCCAATAAAGGATAACATATAATATAATAGACTAAATGATAGTCATACAAATATCTAGAATAGCTGTCGTCCCTCCCATTATCTTTATCCCAAATTAGTGGTTTTGAGGTCAGTTGCTTCGCACTGCTATCTAGGATTTCCTTCATATTTAGTATGGACATTTATTTCTGCATACCCTATGATACTTGGATTGAACATTTTGTGGAAATGAAATAGGTTAATCCTTTGCAATAAGATTGGAGGAATAAATAGGACAGGATTGTGTTGATCCAGGAATAAAATATGATTAAGCATATACTATTTGCTTCCCGGAATGAAACAAAGGGAGAAAACTCAGGACAATGTTTTTTTCTTTATTCTAGCTTTTCTTAAATTTCTTTCTACAGGTCTGCAACTTTTAATTGTCCTTATTCCAAATGTTTTATGATCTCATTTCTTCATTGATAAGCATTTTTAATTGCTAGACCAGTGACCTTCAAGTTTTCAAGACGAATTCCGGATAGATTCTGTTTATCTCATGCTCTCTTCTGCTTTTTGATAAAAGAATGGAGTATTAATTGAAACAAAGACAATATGCATCTATAGGCACAAAAGCATTATCCTGAAATGAGAAAAAGAAACAGATAAGTATCAAGCCAAAATGAAAATGGCTATAAAAACCAAAAAGTTTTCAAATCCCTCTGTTTATATTGTAAGAGAAGTAAAAGGATAAATCCTATACCATATCAAAATTAAAGGTAGAGTGACCTTTGAGAATATGGCATTCATTTCTGAGGAAATGCACTGAAGAACTGTATAAACTTGCATTGCTGCATAATTGACCATAGCCTTCTTTTTCCTGCCAAAACCTTTTACAGTGTATTATGAGAAATTACTCATGGGTTGCTGCCTCACAATTGTGGCACTTGATGCTTGCTCGTTATGAAAAAGCATTGTGTGAAGTCAAAATCTTGGAAGTGGAGCTTGTCATTAGAAAGCACTATAATTTCTGAGTGAAGTAGTTAACCTCGTGACGCTGTAGTTTTATGATCGGGTCTGTCAAGGCAAAACTACAGGATAATAGGACAGTATGCTAAATATTGAAGGAGAAATACATTAAAAACACCTAAAAAATATAAAGGTCAAACTGTTGTCTATTAATTAACAGTGAGATTACTAGAATCAAAGTGCCAAAAGCACGCTGGTCACTTAACTTTGTGATGTATAGGATGTTAATGTAGAAGTCCCTTTACAGTTTTCATAAAATTTAGTTCAGAGATATAAATTTAGACCCTAAAGCATATGTTGTGATTGCTAACTGTAAGCTTTTTATATGGCATGCATAAAGGTTAAGTGATAATATGAAGTATTTGTTGATGTTTATGTGGAACAGTGAAAAGATATAAAGATGTTTAAGAGGTTGAATTCTTGTTATATATTTAAAATTTCAGAAAGAACTTTCAATAGTTATTGTTTCATTTCAGATTTACTTGTTATTAATCTCTTTTAAACTTTGTGTAAGTCTATATTGCTTCCCTTGCATTGACAGCGAAAGAGATGGGGAGGATGCTGGGGTGCATTTTCTTGTTTTGGTTCACAGAAAGGTGGAAAGCGCATTGTGCCTGCATCTCGCATTCCTGAGAGTAGCGGGCCAGCCTCTCAGCCAAATGGACCTCAAGTGGTTGGGTTGACAAATCAAGCCACAGGACTAGCTCCTTCTCTCTTAGCCCCACCTTCTTCACCAGCATCCTTCACTCATTCTGCCCTTCCTTCCACTGCACAATCACCTAGTTGTTTCTTATCCTTATCTGCTAACTCACCTGGTGGTCCTTCATCTACAATGTATGCCACAGGACCATACGCTCATGAAACACAGCTAGTGTCTCCTCCAGTCTTCTCAAACTTCACTACTGAACCATCAACTGCCCCTCTCACTCCTCCACCTGAGTTGGCTCATTTAACAACTCCCTCTTCCCCAGATGTTCCTTTTGCTCATTTTCTCTCATCTTCTGTGGATCTCAAAAACAGTGATAAGGGTAACTACATCAGTGCAAATGATCTTCAAGCTACATATTCACTCTACCCTGGAAGTCCTGCCAGCAGCCTTATATCTCCAATATCAAGAAACTCAGGTGACTGTTTATCATCTTCTTTTCCTGAACGGGAGTTCCGTCCACAGTGGGATTCATCATTGTCTCCTGAGAATGGAAAATATCAGAGAACAGGGTCGGGGAGGGTATCTGGGCATGACACAAATGGTGTCACTAGTGCATCCCAAGATACAAATTTCTTTTGCCCTGCCACCTATGCACAATTCTACTTGGACCAAAATCCTCCATTTCCTCATAATGGTGGGAGATTAAGTGTTTCAAAAGATTCAGATGTTCAATCTACTGGTGGAAATGGACATCAGAGTAGGCATGCTAGAAGTCCTAAGCAGGATGTGGAAGAAATAGAAGCTTACCGGGCATCGTTTGGTTTCAGTGCAGATGAGATTATAACTACCTCTCAATATGTGGAAATTTCTGATGTAATGGAGGATTCATTTACTATGATGCCCTTTGCCTCTGGCAAGTCTACAATGGAAGAAAACATAGAGCCTTCATTAATGAAAGGGTTCAAAGCTCAGGAGACTCAGGTGGCATTGCGGAGTAGTCTTGGCTCAGATCCAGGTCCAGTAGGCAAGGAAGCAGACAATCAGGCCACCATATATCAAGGATATGAAGGTATGTTGTAAATTCTAGGTTTAAATATTAATTTGTTTCATTGCATCTTGAGAAACCATGGAAATGAAAAATAGAATAGAGTAGCACTTCTAAATTACTTGCAATTTGGCTTCAACATTATATATAATAACTTTTCTATAACTAGAGCCTTGGTGCCCTGCCATGTGCTGTGCTCTACTGACTTTTGATGGATAAAGTTATAATTTTTTTGTCCGATAACAATGTAAGACATTGGTCATCTTCGTATTAGGAAAAGATGGAGGGTAATTTTGTTAGGGTGATATATACATTTTAAAAATGGGGATTTTCTGTGTTCTACTTTTTCGTACCCTTTTCTTTATCTACCTGTAAGCAAATATACCTTTTTCTTGCATGTCAGATCATAAATCACAAAGGCATGGTAGCAACAGCTCTGGGTTCAGCACACCAGAGAACCCTACTCTTGTAGATGATGAGGATATATTCTCAAAAATGGAATCTTCCAGAATTAGCAGGAAATATAAGATGGGGTTATCGTGCTCCGATGCTGAGATTGACTACAGGAGAGGAAGAAGCTTACGAGAAGGAAAGCGAATGTGATTTGGCATGACTAAGAATTAATCAGTTGAGAACAGATTATCTGTTATCTGTGTATTAATTTGTAGCTTTGTTTCAAAAAAAGAAAAAGAAATTCTTTACTTGGGGTTGTCTAATAGATGGGATGACCTAACTTAGATCTAACCGATTCTGTCCATCGTGTTTGACCCGATCTTACTGATCAACGAATGTAGTCTCTTTCTTCAAGCGAGTTCAGATTAATGTTTGAAGTGAATGAAGTTTGGTTTTAAACAACGAGCAGTGTATGAACCTGCATTTGTTCGACCATAGGGCCCACAAACTCCGCACAAACGTTTTAGCTCATTGGTGTAAGCATGGTAATTAAAAAATCTGTTGACTGGATTTGGATTTTCCTTCATTACTAAAAGCGGGAATAAGTTTGAGAATGTAATTAGTCAGTCGTCTTATGGTCTAGGTGTATATTCGTAATGAAATTTTGGTTAAACATATTTTAGCTACTCTATAGGTGTAATGAATTCTTAATTTGATCTTTTCATGTTAGGTTGGTCTTTTCGTGTAAATGTTACCGATTTTATTCCTTTCATCGGCGTCTCTTTGTCTTCTTAATTTGATTTATTTATATATATATATATATATATATATATATATATATATATATATATATATATATTAATAGAGTGTTTAATTTGATCTTATGTGTAGCATATGAAGGAGAGATAGGGTCATTTTAAACTTGTTCAACTTAGGTATGACCTATCTAGTCTAGGTTCATCTTGTTAATGATCTATCAAAATACTATAAATGGGATACTAGTTACGATCTATATGTACTGATTTTTTTATTTCATATAGCAGTTATTGTGTGTATGTACTATTTATTATTTCATTTATTATGTGTAGCTGACTATTTGTTAACTTTTAACTTCAGAATGTTTTTGCATACATCCCGACTTCTTGCTATACATCTCGGCAAGGAAATTATAAAATCATTCTTCGGACGCAAAGCCTACAAGAACATTTTGGTGTTGTACGGATATCTCTTTCCCTGTAACAACAATATGCAAAACATATAAATTTGAGAATTTGTTAAACAACAAACTAAAAATATAGGTTTAATAATTATTTTGATCTTTTTATTTATTATTTTGTAATTTGATTTTACTATTTTGAAACGTCTTCGTTATTATAATTTTTAATGCCACACGAGTAGAAACACTTATAATGTAATTTCGTATTCATAATTTCCTTTAAAAGCATTAATAAAGTGAGCACAATTTGACAGCACAAGCAAAATACAAAAGTTAAATGAAAACATGGTTGAACTATCTAACACAACATTAATTATGACTAAATAATTCCTTCTTAAACATTCATCTTAATTTTTTTATAAATATGAGCTAAATTTTTCAATTGACTGTTAGAATTATTCTTTTAGTATCTATCGTGATTATCTTTTTTCATTGTAAATTCTAATGTTACTTTTTATAAATAGTTTGTTACATATTTTTTCCATGTACGATTGAAAAACTCTTTAACAAGATTATATTAGGATAAGACTATTTTTGGCCAGTATTGTAACATCCCAAAAATACAGTAAAAACCATATAATAGAATTAATTACATTTAATAATATATCAATTCAGTCTTATACTAAACAAGGGCACGGTTTTGGCCGAACGGCCTTACATAGCTTTGCCAAAAGTAAACTGTACAAGATTCAAGGAAAACATGACCGAACGGCTTACAAAAGTCAAATTATCGATCGGTCAAATAACAAAAGGGAAAGGAAGTGATCGAACGGTCACTTCATGCTAAACTACTAACTACAACCGAATGTCCTACTGTTCGGCCTTTACTTCCACTTCAACGAGGTTCGCGTCTTCCAAATCTTCTTCTTCCAGCGCCTCTTCAAGTAGCGCGCTTCCATCTGCTCACATCCACACGGATGATCATTGCAAAACAAGACGGACGTACAACAAGACAACACAAGAAAAACGCAGGGTAAGCTTATGTAATTTAATTCAAGAAAATAACATATGTTTTATCAATTCAAACACATCAAGTACATTTCAACATACTTATACAAACAATGCCTACTACTAGACTGGCCGTCTGGACTGTATGAATTCTGTGTAGCTACGACGTTCGTGCACCCGGGTGATGTTAGTCCGTTCCGTCCAAAGTACCCCTAAGGACTAGGACCTCCTGCCGTTCCCACACATGATTTACCCTCCTCTACGTGAGGACGAGTACTCACAGAACATCAGGATGAACCGCCAGCTAAGCGTTGCCACATTCATACTTTACCAAATTTCAATATACCTTCAAGAGTCGTTCCTCCCCGGAACGCTCGTTCAAATCCAAAATCTTACATTCATCTCATATACTCTTCATCCTTCATAACCTTTCACTTAGGTGTCATTTTCATCATCTTTTCTAAACATATAAAATAACGAACGTTCTGTCCTCTTCATAACGAGGACGAACGATAAAAACGAGACCGATAAAACCTCTCGTTCCAGAATGGAATAAGACCAAGAGAATGACTTTGAGGTTTGAGAATAGCTCGAGTACAACAATATACCATAAATGACGAACGTTATTTATATAGTGAATCAGTTAAATGAACTGACTCCCGTGAATTCAAACCCATACTCAAGCAATAATTTAAGTACAGGGCTCAAGGCCGGATCCAATGAAGGTAGACACGTCAGAACGTTAAATGACCATATTTAGAATCATTCATATACAGAAACCAAATGCCAGTCAGTGACCGGGCATGGTAAGAATAGGTTACTGAAAATTTGGACGAACGCTATTTCATCAAGATTGATTATACAAGAAAGGGGTACGAGCGCTTGGTATAAGACCGAGCACTACTCCTTACGAGCGCTAGGTGTGAGACCGAGCACTAATAACTCATAATAGAAGGGTTGATAATTATATTAAGTTACTATTGAAGTGGTGTTTACGAACAACAATAATATACAAGTACATATACATATATTAGGTTTATCACATTAGATTCAGACCCCACTATGCTTGGCCGAACGCTCAAGCATAGTATTACCACACGAAGGCGCTCGTCCTACACTAGGATTCTCTCCAAATGAAAGAATCCCGTTTCAACTAGGGTTACTAGGAAAACCGAACGGTCAATGACCATTCAGTGACGAACGTACTTTATCATAGTGAAATCTCATATACAGAATCTTTTACCTTCAAACTCATTTTTCTTAACTCATAACTTCAGAACTTTATAAAATTCCTATCATAATCAATTTTCATATCTCATACAGCACATATCATATAAGTTTCATATATTTCATACATTATAACCTAATCCATTCATATTTCATTTCATCTCATCCAATAAACGAACGTTCATTCCATACAATCATTTCAACCATCATGCATCAAAATCATCCAATCAACTAAACGAACGTTCAGACAGTTCAACAGCAAACAAATCAAACTAAATTAAATAAGCTTCCCTTACTTCTAGTGTGAACGTACGTCCTTCCGACTTAAACTCAGTTTGCAAAAACTACGATTCCTTTTACCCTCAATGCTCAACCAAACTCCTCAAACTAAAACATAAACAGAAACCCAGAATTTGTTTAGACAAGAAGACAGCATGCAACCAGAACTTGAGTTGCATGTATTAGAGAACGAACGGCTAAGAGGCGAGGAAACTTACCAGTTCAGAACTTGAATTTGTTCGGTTTAAAATAAAACTCAGGACGCCGGTGATGCTTCTACGGTGCCTGAATGATTATCGGAGAAGAAGAAGGGTGAGTTGTCTTGGAGAGAAGGTAGGGTTTCTAGTGAGAAGGGGGAGAAAATGAAAGTTCAAAGTTTGGGAAGGAGGGTGCATGCAGAGGAGAGTGCGACGGAAGTTTCAGAAACAATCATTTTCTTCCCACGTCCAAACGAGCGTCCGCTCTCCTGCCTTCCACTATCTGATTTCAGAAGTTTCGGTGATTGACATCTGGCGTCCGCACAAAGGATTTGGGTGCGCTTTAAATGACTGACAAGAGGGGTTTTTGGATTGAAATTTACGAGGTCTGACAAGTATCAAATTGGGTAATTTTTCAATTGATGTCAATCGAAAAGTCCATAAAGATAAATTTTAACTAATATCATGAAAATAATTTAGTTGATGTCAATATAAACAATTGTAATTAATATCGATTGAAAACAATTTTAATCAAGAATAATAAAAAAAACTTCATCAATATAAATTAAAATGTTCTTGATTATAAGTTAAAACAATCTTAGTGAATTTTGACTGAAAATAATATGAACCAATACTGATTAAAGAATGATCAATATTAATTATTTTTTTTCAAATTATGAACAATTATTTTATATTTAAATAATTATTTATATTTAGTGTTAATTAAAATACTTTATTTAGATGAGAAATTAAAATTCAATAAATTTAAATTACTTTATCTAATAAAAACTTAATAAATGAAATAATTTAAGATAAAATCAATTATATTGAATTTGAATATCTTATAAATTTCTTTTGATGTTCAAACTAAAAGGTAAAGAAGTTTTACTACAAATTAACCATCTTTGTATTAGTGGTTGGCTTAGTAATAAAAATTGAAAAAAAATGACAGAAAAGATTGTAGATTCAACTCTTCACACTAACAGAATACTAACAACTAATATTTTTCGATAAAAATATCATCTTTATTTTATTGTCCGAGAATAGTGGTATATTTCCAAAATGCAACTATTAAAAATTTCTTTACTAAATATATCTTATCTCAATGTTTATTTATATTTATTATTAATATTTTAATAAAAATGGTTAACAATTCCTTTTATTAATACAACTACATGTTATCTTATTGTTTATTTATATTTATTATTATTATATTAATATAAGAAGATTGTTAATTAGTTGTATTTTGACAAGTGGATGCCTTGGATATATTTTGCATATTGTTTAGTGGCATTTAGGTCTACAGGCTAATGCACAGATTATTAAGGAAGATATGATGGTGGCGATGACCCAAATCCAATGGAGGAATGTTTTGGACTAGGAAAGGTGTCATAGGTTGATGGAGAAATTATCACAATTTATCATTATGTGCTGGCGCCACCACAGTTTTCTACAAGCATGCTGATAATCAATTTACACTGTGTAACACAATCGGTATCTAAAAAAGTCTTCAAATGTTAATGCAAGGAATATCATTTTTATGTAGTTGCATTGTAGCTATGCAAGTGCAATTTCTCCCATTCAACTCATCTACAAGCGATACTCGTGGAATACGGGAATACATTCCATTCATGTCTAAGCAATACTCGTGTTTCATTATATGAATGCAATTATTTTGGCTGTGCTTTTAAACTTTATATAATCTATTGTACTAATTGGTCCAACCAAGCTAGCTGGTGGTAATTGTACCTTGTCATCATACCATTAATAAAATTATTTTACATTGGCTTTATTTTATAAAATAAAAATATAAAATCTAACAATACATTTAAAAAATCTCCGTGATTATATTTGTCCAAAACTAAAGAGTAACAAGCAAAATATTAGAAATAGTTTCTTTTGTACAGAGATTTGACTATTGATTGCGAAGGGTACATGGCTGATGGTTATACCATTCTGACAAGAATTCCGTCAGCAAAAACGTAGAAACGAGCATCCAAATGAAAGTAAATTCCTTATCGACATCATATGACGAATTTCATAATGTTGAGGGAGTTCAGAAAGTTGTTGTGGAAAGGATCCGAAATGAAATCAATAAGGTTCTGAACTGGACCTTTACCCGTCAGTGCTGCTTGCACGTAAAAGCCTAACCAGGCAACCATTGCCAAGCGTCCATTTTTAATTTCTTTTACCTTCAGCTCTTCAAAAGCTTCGGGATCGTTGGACAGATTCAAGGGATCAAACAAAGCTCCTCCAGGATAATTTATATCACCGGGCAGATATATTCCTAGAGGCTCCAATGCCTCAGTCCCACAATACCTAGCGTATTCTGGTCCAACCTGTTTAAGAATCTCTAATTATTATAATCTCCAATTATTTGAAACTTTTGATTTTTAGTCCCTATACAAAATGAACGGGAGAGGAATTTGAATTTCACTTTCAAATTTTAAGGTGGCAGTTAAAGACTAGGAATAGGATGATAAGCTTGAACGAATTTTCACTCAGCCAAACTAAGTATACATATAAAACAATAATTTGGATATGGTTTGCAGCAATACAACTTAAGACAACAACAGATATGTACAGACATTCACTAGAACACAAAAAGCAGGTTTATGAAAGATAACAAAACAGCTTTTTCTAAAGCTCCCTTTTAGGGGTTTCAGATTTAGATTTTAAAAACTAAATCCACGTGAACTTGCAATATGCATCATCAACAAAGGAGACAAAATAAGTGTATCCAGAATGTGAGGTATATGAGCGTCCCCCAAAGATCACTAAAAATAACTTCCAAAGGAGTTGTATAAACAGTTTATGCAGAAGAAGAAAGTCTACAGGATTTTCCAATATTTTATTCATTGAAGGGATATGACATTGATTTAAGTACAAGTTTAAGAACACGAGAGCTAGGATGACCATGTCTAGCATGCCAAGGACTATGACAACTAGAATTCGAAGCACTGTTAGAAAAGACCATTGAAGGAGAATTTGTTGTAAAAGACAGACAAACAGAAGACCTTTGAAGATGAAGATTTGGGAAGGAGTAAAGACCATCAGGACCAACTCAATAAATTTTTGGTAATAGAGGGAACATTAATAATCTAAAACAAATATCTGAGTTGAAGGAGGAAGAACCAAGATCCATGAATCTGCAAACCTTGTCCAGTCTTTCAAAAATTCCAAGTTGATGTATATATTGTGGCTCCCCAGTAAAAAGAAAGGAAGCACCAGAATCAGGAATATGAACTCCACCTTGAGAAGGCATATTAGCAAGCATAGCACTAGAAGTATCTTGATTTAAATGAGGATCACCCAAGTGTTGGGAGTACTGATGTTTGAATTTGAAGAGAACTAGACAGGTTGCAGTGTGGAAGGATGGCATCAAACAAATTTGGCACTGAAAACTTGCAAAGCGTCCACTACAACTTCGACCAGTACCATGATGACCAGAAATGATGCTGCCACGACCTCTTCCACCCCGCTTGTTACCATTATGTACAAAGCCCATGAGTAGAACCAAGTCCAGGATTAGGAGAGGTCTATATATAGTGAAGAGTAGGAGAGAAGATTTTGTTATTAAATCGGACACCAATATGTACAAAGCCCATGAGTAGAACCAAGTCCAGGATTAGGAGAGGTCTATATATAGTGAAGACTAGGAGAGAAGATTTTGTTATTAAATTGGACAGCTCGAGAATCATGACAAAGAAGCACCTCTACTTCAACAACTAGCAGCTCGAGGATTATCAAATTTGCTTTCATGACAGATATTACTAGAGCATATTTAGGAGGTAAACCTTCAAGTATAGCATAAATAAAAACAACCAAGTAACCCTCGAACAATCATCAATAAAAATTACAAAATATTGAAATCCTAAATTAAACTTATGATTGGATCCCCAAATGTTAGAGTGAACTAAAGACAAAAGGAAACAAAGCATGTTGTGAGACAATACGAGGAAATGAACTCCTCTCGACCTTTGGTTTGACTCTTCTCGACCCTTGGTCTGGCCAAATCAACTCAACCTTTGGCCTAGGTCAAATCAGCTCAACCTTCTGCCAACTTGGCCTAGGCTGACTCAGCCTAACCTTTGGTCCAAGCCGACTTGTCTCGACCTTTGGTCCGATCCAACTGGTCATAACCTTTGGCCCTGATAAACTCCTTTTGACCCTAAGCTCAGACCAACTCATATCAACCTTTGACTTGTGCCAACTTGCTTGACTTTTGACTTGAGTCCAATCGTCTTTGACCTTCAGCCACAATTGTCATTCTTCTATTTCAAAATTTCTTAAATTTCAATTTTTTTCTAATTACTTTATACAAACAAGTCATTTTAGTGTAAAGAATTTCAAATTCATCAAATAAATTAATTACCCTTTTAAATTATCTCATCCAAACACAACGTAGGTGTTTTGCAAGCTAATCAACTTTCAAAGCCTGTTTTACTAGAAGGTAGCCTAGGCGTAGGCATTATATTTGATTTGTTAATATTGCTAAACAAGAAATCAAAAGGATATAACTATCCCACTGCCCAGAGCAAACCTCCTAAGAGAAACCAAAAATGGCTCCCTCTCCAACTAAGCATCAAAATAACCGCCTCCCTAAAACCTACCTCCTTGATTCTTTTAAACAACCAATACCCCTTTCTCTCTCTTCTAACCAACCTATTCCTCCCTAGTGTGCCTGATAGGTTCCTAAATGGGGAACCTAATCAAGAACTCTCTTCCTCGCAGAAAAAGACACAGAAAGAAAGAAAGATATAGAAGTCTGAATGTTATTCACAAGTATAATATCTGTCCAATCAACCGCAGAGGCATAACCCTCTTCCACAGGTATAGACCCGTAAGCAACTAAGCAATCAAAAGTCCCCAATCCCTTCTACTCAGCCGCTATTTATACAATCTTACAATCTCACCAAAACAGTTCTAACTGTCCTAATTGTTAGTTTGTTATATTCATTTCCTCCTATTCCTCCTCTCATAAACTACCCATCCTTTCTTATTCTTATCCCTATCAATACCCTCCCCTTGATCATCAACCTTGTCCCCAAGGTTGAAATCGGGGTACTGTTCGCGGATGGTGATTTCATCTTCCCAGGTGGCCCCTTCGGGTCCTCCTTGTTGCCACTCCACTAGCAGTTGCGGCACGCTTCCACCGTCTTCTGTCCGCTGCCGCCTTCCCAAAACATTCACGGGCCAAAACGAAGGCCCGTCTGCCTGCAGATCAGGCGGTAGGTCCTTCTCCACCTGGTGCTCGCCTACTGCCTTCTTCACCTGTGAAACATGAAACACCGGATGGATGCGAGCTGTCTCTGGCAACTGCAATTTGCAAGCTGTCTCCCCCACCTGCTGAATCACCCTAAAAGGTCCAAAATACCTTGCTGACAGCTTTGGGTGGAGTCTGGTTGGCATCGAGGTTTGTCTATGGGGTCGGATCTTCAGATATACCCAGTCCCCCACATTCACATTCGCGACCCGCCTCTTTTTATTAGCTTGGTGCACCATAAGATCCTGCGCACGTTCCAAATGGAACCTCAACTGTTTCAGCGCTTCGTCTCTGGTTTGGAGTTCTTGATTCACGGCCTCCACCAGAGATTCACCAGGAATGAATCTGTGCAAAGAAGGAGGCGCTCTCCCGTAAACCACCTCAAAAGGTGTGCACCGTATTGCTCCTTGGTAACTCGTGTTATACCAGAACTCCGCCCAGGATAGCACTGTCATCCAACCTCGAGGCTGCTCTGAACAGAAACACCTGAGATACCCTTCCAGAATACGGTTCACCACCTCCGTCTGCCCGTCCGTTTCTGGGTGATATGCGGTGCTCATTTTCAGTTGCGTCCCCTGACTTTTGAACAATTCATTCCAGAACATGCTCAAGAATAATGGATCTCTGTCGGTCACGATGGATTTGGGGATCCCATGCAACCGTACTACTTCTCTCATGAAAATATCAGCCACCGTCCTTGCCGAATAAGGGTGTTTGAGCGGTATGAAATGGGCATACTTGCTCAAACGGTCCACCACCACCAAAATAGCATCATACCCCTGGGACTTAGGCAGCCGTACCACGAAGTCCATGCTAATCTCTTCCCAAACTGCATTCGGAATGGGCAAGGGCTGTAGTAATCCTTGCGGTGATGACGCTAAATACTTGTGTTGTTGACACACAAGGCATTTAGCCACAAACTCTGTAATGTCCTTTTTCATCCCGACCCAAAATAAGGACTGGGCTATCCTCCGGTATGTCCGGTAAACTCCCGAGTGGCCCCCCGTTTGAGTTTGGTGGAATTCTGCCATTAGCCTAGGTAACCACGAAGACTTTGCAGACAATACTAACCTCCCTTTGTAATGCAACCTTCCGTGTTCCACCGTGTACGCCGGGTGAGAATTTGGATCCCCCTTAATCTCTTCAATCACCTTTCGTAGCCTCTCGTCCTCCTCCACTTCCTTCGTGACTTCTTCAAAGTCTTGCCAGTAAGGTCTGGCTATCACCGTCAGTTCCTTGTCCTCTTCCTTTTCACCCTCTGCTATGCGAGACAAAGCATCAGCAACTCGGTTGGTCGTCCCAGTCTTATACATAATTTCGAAATCATATCCCAACAGTTTAGCTATCCAGTTTTGTTGATTCTGCGTCGTGATCCTTTGCTCCAATAGATACCTGAGGCTCTTCTGGTCAGTGTGCACTACGAATTTCTGCCCCAGTAGGTAAGGACGCCAATGCTGGATAGCTAACACAAGAGCCATCAATTCCTTCTCGTAAATGGATTTGCTGAGAGTTCCTTCCGATAAAGCCTTACTGAAAAAGGCGATTGGTTGTTTTTCCTGCATTAGTACAGCACCCACTCCTGTCCCCGACGCGTCAAAAGGTTGCTGAAAGTCGGGTAAGGACAACACCGGGGCGGTCGTGACGGCTGTCTTCAGCGTTTGCCATGCCTCTTCCGCCCTTCCGTTCCAAGCAAAGCCCCCTTTTTTCAATAGTTCCGTTAGAGGCCTGGCGATTTTGCCATAATCCCTAATAAACCTCCGATAATACCCCGACAGACCCAAAAATCCCCTTAAACTCTTTACCGATTTTGGCCGTTCCCAATCCACCACCGCCTTTATCTTTTCATCGTCCATCTCCACGCCTCTCTGCGAGATGATATGTCCCAAATATTTAACGTGAGTTTGCCCAAACTCACACTTCTTCCGATTGGCCACCCACTTGTCCCGCCTCAGCGTTTCCAGGACCCTTCCGACATGCTCCAAGTGTTCCTCCCAGGTTCTACTGTAAACGAGGATGTCGTCGAAGAAAACTAGCACGAACTTCCGCAAATACGGCTTAAAGAGGTGATTCATAGTGCTCTGAAATGTCGCCGGCGCGTTGGTGAGTCCGAAAGGCATCACCACGAACTCGTAATGCCCCTGATGCGTGCGGAACGCCGTCTTCTCTATATCCTTCTCAGCCATGCGGATTTGGTGATACCCGGCCTTCAAATCCACCTTCGAAAAATAGATAGCCCCTCCTAACTCATCCAGCAACTCCTCTATCACCGGTATGGGGAATTTATCCGGCACCGTCGCTCGATTTAAGGCTCGGTAATCGATGCAGAAGCGCCAGCTTCCATCTTTCTTCTTGACTAAAATCACTGGGCTCGAGTACGGGCTATGGCTTGGCCGGATCACCCCCGTCCGAAGCATCTCCGTCACTTGCTGCTCGATTTCATCTTTCAACACGTGTGGGTATCGGTACGGACGGACATTGATCGGACCTGTGCCCTCTTTAAGGGTGATTCGGTGCACCGTCTCTCTGCTAGGTGGCAACCCCACTAACTCCGCGAATACCACGTCATGAAATTTTAGTAACTTCTCCATATGATGTTTTTGTCTTTCAGTAAGCCCTGAACAATTTGGGCCGCTCGTTTGGGTCTCACACGAGCCCAATTCCCAAACCAATAACCACACTGCCACCTCATCTATTTTCTGTAAAGCTCGGGGGCCCACCGCTCTTCGTTCTAAAGTGGGATCCCCTTTCACTGTTATCTTCCTCTCTCCCTGTCGGTACTTCATCGTTGATTCTTTCCAGTCCACCACCACTTTCCCGAGCTTTTCTAACCATTCCACCCCCAGAATGACGTCGACTCCGCCCAACTCAAAAACATAGAAGCGTTCAACCACTTCTGCTTCCCCCATCTCCAATGCCACCTTTTCACAACACCCGCTAGTTCGTTCCTTCTGTCCGTTTCCCAAGCTTACCATATACGGGGGGGGTTTCCACCACCGTCATCTCTAATTCCTCCACCACCCGTCGACTTATAAAATTGTGGCTAGCGCCACTGTCAATTAAAACCAATACCTCACGTTGACCCATTCTCCCTCGTAGCTTCATCGTCCGGGATGTCGTGAGGCCACCGGCAGAAAGGGCCGATAACTCCATCTTGGTGATGTTCAGCTCATCCTCTCCGTCATTTTCCGATTCTTCCTCCTCTTCAGCCAAAATCATCATCCTTATCCCCCTCTCCGTACAACGATGACCGGGGCTAAAGGGTCCGCCGCACCTGAAACATTTCCCCTCTTCCCTCCTTTTGATGTACTCCGAGTAGGGAAGATTGCGGACACCCCTTTCATTTCCGCTGCCGCTGTCTCTCCTGTGGTTTCCCCCGTGGGTCGCACCTTTGTTTACAGAACCGACACTTTCCGCTGGTCCCGCTCGTCCCGCTTGTTCGCGATTCGTCTCCACCTTCATTACCGATCCCGATGTTTTTCCCCAAGAACTTGGATTCTTGGATATCCATCCTCCTCCCGTCTTCGCGCACAGTTTTTCCACATCTCTCGCCACCCGCATAGCGGTCATCAAACCCGGTGGATCATGAGGCCGGACATGATCGCTCACTTCTTCTCTTAAACCGGACAGAAAATACCCCATGATCTGCTCCTCGGGTATCTGGGTCGTTTGCCCCACCAGAACTTCAAAATCACGTATGTATTCCCCCACCGATCCCGTCTATCGTATGGTGGAGAGTCTCTCATACACCGTTCCTCTAGTTCCTCCCCCAAATCGGATACCCAGCGCCCTCTTCAACCCCTCCCAAGACAGGGTCTTGGTCTTCTCTCGCCAGAATCGGAACCAGCTTCCGGCGTAGCCATCCATGCTAATAAAGGCCAACTCCAACTTCTCCTCCTCCGCCACCTTCTGAACTTCGAAAAACTTCTCCGCTCGGCCGATCCATACCCACGGTTCGCCCCCCTCAAACACGGGTAATTCGACTCGCTTCCTCCACTGGCTCATCCCTCCTTGGTTACCTTCTCCCCCATTTCCTCTTCCGCCATTCAGACCACCACCATTATCGTTCACCGACGACTGACTCTCCCCCTGTCGCTGTCCTTGGTTAATGGGTATACGTTCTCCCATCGCTTTCAAGATCGCTTGGACGTCCTAGCGTATCGCCGCCGTATCAGCCTTTGTCTCAGCGATTTCCACTTCCACCGCCTCTAAGTGCCCTTCGACCACCACCATTCTTCCCTCCATCTCCACACTCGACACTCCCCGATATGGATCCGGCAGGTCGGACCAATTGATAGGTTCCTAAATGGGGAACCTAATCAAGAACTCTCTTCCTCGCAGAAAAAGACACAGAAAGAAAGAAAGATATAGAAGTCTGAATGTTATTCACAAGTATAATATCTGTCCAATCAACCGCAGAGGCATAACCCTCTTCCACAGGTATAGACCCGTAAGCAACTAAGCAATCAAAAGTCCCCAATCCCTTCTACTCAGCCGCTATTTATACAATCTTACAATCTCACCAAAACAGTTCTAACTGTCCTAACTGTTAGTTTGTTATATTCATTTCCTCCTATTCCTCCTCTCATAAACTACCCATCCTTTCTTATTCTTATCCCTATCAGTGCCACACCACCCTTTCTAGTCTTTTTCCTCTCATATACTCTGCCCCCCTATTCTTACCCTTCTCTTCTTGGTGTATCAGTGTAGGCATTATATTGTGGATATTTTAGTTACGATTTTGTGAACCCTGCATGATCTTGATCATAATCTTGATTTTAACTACCTTGAGTGTAGGGAAAACTAATTTAATCATTGCCTTAGGAAAATGTTTTAGGCACAAAGTGCCATTGAAGGCATGTAGCTATATTCAATCTACATTTCCGGTTTTATGTTCTTTCTTTCTTGGCAAGGCATGTAGCTATTTCTTCTAATAAATCGACCTTTTAAGAACATCTCTATCACCACATCACCACTAAGTACTCTCTTGTTCAAAAACCACCAGATGACACATATCACAACAAAAAATTTATAAGCACAAGAAATAATTGTTAACAAAACTCACAAACGCAGATAGGGATACAAGCATTACCATAAGGAGTGCTTGGCAAATAGCAATCACGACCACTCCCTGACTTCCAGCAAAGTGAAGACCTTGGATGCCAAGGTAATCCAAAGTATCTCCCTGTTGAAAATTAAAGTATTCATAAGCAAGGAATCGTTAATTACATTTATTACCATTATATTTACAGGTTTAAATTGTTTAGCGTATGAGAGCCTATTGTTTTTTTTTTATTAGAAGATACTAGAAGAGATTTTTTATCAGAAATTTGATAATTATTTTGTTGATGATAATGATGATATGAGTGCTGAATTCCAAATTAATGAAACAAAGTTTCCTTTGTTTTCAGTATTGTATTAAATTTTATTAAGTTATCTGATTTAGGGGAAGTTAACTCAAGAGTTCATTTTTAGTTACGAAAAAAAAGGGAGAGAAAAGTTTAAAGTAAAGCATAATTCTCTAATGTCTTTCTCTTGTATAGTTGTGTATTTGCAGGTTTTTACAAAAGGCTTTAAAATATATTTTGGTCATTATAAAAAAAGGGGGATTGTTGGCAAAAGAAGTAAATTTTGATGATGATAAAAGCAAGTCCAGAAACGCAAAATGATGACAAAAGATATTGGAAGACTTGTATTTTGTTTATGCATGTTATTAAACTTTTGTAATAAGTCATATATTAGTGAATAAATTATGTGTAGGATTTAACTTAAAGAATCACACAGTAGCATGCACAAAGATCCCTCAGGAAAGGTTTTTTTTTTTCATAAAAGCTCTATGATAATTGATTGACACCAATGATAATCGATTATTCAAATGAAACCAAGTTGTTCATAAAGGAAGTCTTAAGGCTTTGATGTATCAGATTTTTCAGCCATTTTTAAGGAAGTCTATACTCATCTTCTTTAACGACATCCTGATTTACAGTCCTACTCTAGATACCTATGTGAAACATCTAAAGGAAGTCTTAAGGCGGCTGCAGCAGCATCAATTGAAACTCAAGCGAAAAAACTGTGTTTTTGGCCAACTAAAGTTGGAATATCTAGGTCATCTAATTTCCCAAAAAGGTGTGGCTGCAGACCCAATGAATGTGGAAGCTATGTGGAGTTGGCCAGTTTCTAAAAATGCTAAGGCTTTGAGGGGATTTTTGGGGTTAATTGGGTATTATAGAAGATTTGTGCAAGGGTTTTAAGATTGCCAAACCTCTCAAACAATTACTAACTAAGGAGGGGTTTCGCTAGGCGACAGAGGCTCAAAATGTGTTTGACACTCTGAAAGGTGTTGTTTCCTAATTGCTAGTGTTGGCAGTACCGGAATTTACAAAAGCCTTCACCTTGGAAATGGATGCATGTAGCAAAGGATTGGGGGTTGTTTTGTTACAGGAAGGTAGACCCATAGCCTTTTGGAGACAAGCCCTTTCAGAGAGGTCAGCAAAAGTCAGTGTATAAGCATGAGTTGATGGCTATACTCCAAGCAGTCCATAAATGGAAGCACTACCTAATGGGCAGCCATTTTGTTATAGTTACAGACCAAAAAAGTTTAAGATTTCTCACTGGACAATGGTTGTTGATAGAGGAACAGTTTAAATGGGCCTCCAAACTCATTGGGTATGACTTCGAGATTTGTTTCAGACCTGGCAAAGAGAATCAATCAAGTGGTTGAAGCTTTGTCACGAAGAGATTATTTTATGGCTGTGTGTATGTTTCAAACTGATGAATCGAAGACTTGGGAAGCAGAAATCTAGCAGGATGCTAAGCTGGTCTCTCTAATCCAAGAATTAGTGCTAAATTCTAAAGCTCGTGAGGGTTATGAGTTAAAGAAGGAAAGATTGTTCTATGATGGCAAATTGGTGTTACCCAAGAAATATTCCCACATTTCTGGCATCATCAAGGAGCTCCCTGCATTTCACCTTGAGGACAAGGTCACACTTCATGGAAGGGGTATTGATAGGTTCAGTGGAAAGGTCTATGTTAAAAGGAATAAAGGAAGCAGGTAGTCATAACCTCCTGCAGTTTTGTGTTGTGTAACTGACTATTATATATAATCTATGTTAGATTTTTGTAAGTAGTTTTTTGGTAGTTTTGTGTAAAGGAAAAATCAGGAGACGGGTCCTTTCGAAAGACCTGGAGTGTATACGTGGTTGTTCCTATTCTTAACACATTGCTAGAACAATTCTGTGTGTTTTTTAATAAATCATCCAAGAATCTGTCTTGGAATTCTCTAGTAATTCTGGATACCTATCACTAGAACTGTAACATTGTTAATTTTTGCTGCGTATATGTCTTGAGATACTGACATATCTGATAACATCTTTTCGATACTATCTACCATGTTCTCTAACTCCTTGTTAATAAGCATCGTTCCAGACTTAACTGATACCAATTGCAATGACCTCTTCCTTTACAATGAATTCTCTTTATGTCACTCTCTTCTTGCCACCTCTTCTAGAGATAACCTTTCACCTTTTCCACCTCTTCACGTGACTCCAGACTATTCTATCAATCTTTTCCACTGCTTCCTTTCCTCATAGTAGTGCATTGACATACAACTCACGGCCATTATTGTCGGACTCAGGTAACACTACACACTTCTCAATACAAAGTTTTTGAATTATTTTGCTTACTTTTATTATTGAAAGAAAGAGTTTTTGTAACCCAAAATTACAATATATTTGTTATAACTCCATTAACGGAAAATTGAAAGAGTTAAAAAAAACCCTAATCTAACAAAGGGGTTATAACATCTACCCAATATTTAAGAAAGAACAAATTGTATAGACATTTCCAATCAATCAATAGGACAAACTCCTAAATGATAAAACCCAACAAATTAACAAGCAAGATTGTACAAATATGGTCCAAGAAACAGGACATCCCAACCTTGAGCTTTGAATAACCAACACGCCACCACACAGGTTCCACAAAGTGAAAGGCTCCCAATAGGTCTAATATTTCTGGAATCAGAGCTCCAATAGATGCAAGCATAGCCCACCGAGCATGCAATATCTCAAAACTTATTGATAAAAGAGGTTAAAATGATCATATATAAAGCTTCACACAATATAACATCATTAATAAACAATTCTGTTTTATATAATGTTTTTCTGTTAATTTTGAAAACATGCACTTCAGATTATTGATAAACTATTTAAAAGAAATAAGAAACTATTGTCCAAAGAATACCATAATAATTAATATTTTTTATTTTATATATAAGTAAATAAAAAATTCAAAGATTTTATCATACGAAAAATTACCATACATGACAAGCAGCAGCAACACATGCATAATGGCTTCCATTAAAATATTAAATATAACATACTTGAAGTATTTACGCAGCGCCACAGGATCCTTGCCTAGCCCCGCAATGTCAAAGCCGTAATCCCCAGGCAAGTCCCCAGTAAGATATGATGGGTATTCATATGATATAGGACCAAGCCAACGAGGCCGATCTTCTCCATACCAACAGCTGAAAATTATTTAATTATAGCAGTGAATGTTTAATGAAATTAGCTTAAAATTGGACACACAAGCGTCAGAATAATAATCAAGCAATGAAATGATAATTTGGAACTCTCTTTTCTCTTACGTATTCTCTTTTACAACCCCTCTGATAAGAGCAAGAGATTAATTAAATAAGTGTATTCAAGAGATCCTGACCTCTCCCCCATTGCCTAGTCTCTGAGTACAAACCTTTCACAAAAGATAAGATCCCCTTTTTTCTTTTTTATAGACAACATGCCTTCTTCAAACTATCTGCAAAACCCACCCACTAATATAAGATATAACTAAAAACAGGTTAATGACTAACCTATTGTAACCTAAATACTCCTTCCTTCTCCTAAACTTTCTCCTTGTCCTTGAGGTCCCAATTGATTCAAGCCTGATGTGACGATCAAGTCAATCCCCACCTTGCAGCCCAAAATAGCTCTACCCATCCTGGATCAAACACAAGCAAATGCTTCCAATCTCTTCTCGTACTCGATTTTTACTATGTTATTAACCCCATTACAGAGCATCAATGTCTAACAAGAACCTAAGGCTCCATTGAGAACTTAACTATTGCAAATGGAAAGAGATGATCATCCAAGTCCTTCATTACCTTTTGCCAATTCTGACCTTTAATTTGTTAGAGTCAAGGATGAATAGACAAGAAGCACCACACATAAGGAGAAAAAAACACACAAACTCATTAACTTAAGGTTTTGAAGTGAAAGTGATGTCATAGTCTCTAATAGGTGTATTCATCACTCATTTAGTGCCAAATCTCTCCGGGTTCTTCACCCAACATAATTGTTAGGAAAGAAAGAGTTTTTCACTTAGTACTCCAACTTCTCACATGTTCAATTTCACTCTCACCTCCTCCTTGAGCCTTTTCAAGTTCCCAATATTCTGGCACTAAACCTTCTTTCTTAAGATCCAACATATAGTAAGGATTATGGTTATGGATGACTGAAAATGTCTAATTACAATGTTCCTAAACATCATCCAAGATGGATTTGGAACTCAAGTATCCCACCACATAAAACAATATATCTCAACCCAGTTAACATAATCATTGGCATCAATTCCAATGAGCAAAGGAATTTTAATTTCCTCAGATATTCTTCTCTTGAGTGAGGTCTCCTATATATCTCTACCCCTATCTCCCTATCCTCCATTTTCTGACCTGTCTAATGAACTCCTTCCAATTGTACCTTTGTCAAAGGTCAGATCAATTTTGAAGAATGTCTCCAGTCATGGTTATTCTTGCTTCTTGCATCACATTGAAAATTGTTAGAACCACCATTCCCTTTCTAATATTTTCATGTCTTCTCCCTTCTAGGGTTATAATCCTCTATCCATGAAATCTAGTCTCGCCTCATTGCTTGCTAAAATATGTATTGCTTCCTCTAGATCAAGATAGCTCTATACTCGTTGATAGAACTAAATCAAAATTTAGCTCCCTTTCGATATGGTTAATTTACTTCTCACCTTTTTAAAAAAAAATTATTTTCTAGTTGGGGGGTTAGTTATGGTAAGTCCAATAGTCTAACATCACCTAGGAGTTGATTTAATTCTAACGATGTTATTTTAACGAACTTAAGGTTGGAACATAGGTACCTTATGTGGGATTGCTTAGAAATCGAGGTCAAGGACAATTTATATACACTTTACTCCTTTAACCCTCTGAGACACTTTTTAAGGACAACACATGATGGAGATCTAAGCTCCAAAGCAAACAATACCTCAAATACAATGATTGGCTTTAATGGTGTTATCTCAGCAAATATGGTACCGGAACATTGGCGTCGTCTGTGACAAAAGAAAAGAGGTTCCAAAGACAAATCTTCGATCCCTAAAGGAATGGAAAAGTGATTCTGAAAAGGAACCCCCATTCCCTTAACCCTCAATTAAGAGTAAGAGAAATCAAAAAGTGGTCTCGACGACTCCCTAAGACCTCGACTGGGAGGCTTGCTCCAGTTGTCCAGTAGTTCCACATTGCTTAGAAAGCAAGATCAATAGCAATTTAAATACACATTTCTCCCTTAACTCTCAAAGACACATTTAAAGCACAAAAACATAACGAGGCTCTAAGTTTCAAAACAGACAATACCTGGATGTGATAATTATGGATGTAAGAATTGACTCTAACAATACTATCTAAACGGACTTGAGGCCAAAAGATAATTCTATGTTATTCAACAATTAGTTTCTCATTCCAAGTTTTGAAATTAGTTTCTGAAAAGGGTTTTAAAACTAAAAAACATTGCCAAGGGTTTGGATGACATGGTGGGAAGTGTTTTAACTTAACCAATAGTTTTGACTTCTAGTCCTGAGAAACAAAAACAAACACCAAATGCGTTTTGTTCTTCGCAATTTTAAAAAGACTCCAACCTCTCTCGAATCAACATTATAAACTTTTTTGTTTCGGTACACTTCATAGTCTCACATCACTTTAAAGTCGAGATAAAGGGTAATTTAAATACAGCTTTGTCCCTTAACCCTTCAAGATGCCTTTTAAAGAAGAAAATCATGATGCAATTTCAAGCTCCAAAGCAAGGTAATTGACCCTAACAAATTATCCAACAAACTTGAGGTCAGAAGATTGGTGTCGTCTATGGGAATCAAAAATGTAGTTCCAAAGACAAACTCTTGTTCCCTTTGCCCTCAACTAATGGTTTGTTCCAACAAACCAAATAACTCCATATCACTTAGGAATCAAGGCCAATTTAAATACAATTTGGTACTAATGAATTGTGAAAAAACCCATAGAAAAGATCAGAATACCACTTTCAACCCATAATCTTAAAACAATGGGTTTATGAGTCTTTCTACTGATGTATTGTTCATCTTCCTCATTTTTCCTTAATGTGAAACTTCCAACTCATCTTAAATTCCTAACAATCTCTCCCTCAAATGTGAGTCTCTCCACATTAGAACACCTCCCTCTCAAGCATGAGTGTCTTAGTGGTGAATTTGTACCTTCATTCAAAAATAGGATAAGTTCTTCTGAAATGGGAGACTTATGATACAAAGATCCATTAAATTTTATGATTCTTCACCTGCTTTATATTATACTCTTTCAAATTGTCACCAGGGAGATTGTTAAGTTTTTTAAGGGGAGACACCAGGGAGATTGTTAAGTTTTATAAAAGGAGACACAAGGGAGATTCAGTATACTTAAGATTGAAACTGTAAAATAATTCTAGAGGGCTTGATTGATCCCTCTCACAATCTTCTATTTATAAGAATAAATTGATACACAAATACATGATAAATAGGGTAACCCTAGACACAATATAATCATGATAAATAGGGTAATCCTAGACATAATATAATCATGATAAATAGGGTAACCCTTGACACACTATAATGATGATAAAATAGGATAAATATCCTAACACTCCCCCTCAAGCTGGAGCATACAAATTGTATGTACCAAGCTTGGAACAAATAAACTCAATCCGAGGACCCCTTAATGACTTGGTCAATACATCTGCGAGTTGATCGTTTGACCCAATAAACTCAGTACATATTTCTTTGGTCAACAACTTTTCACGAACAAAATGACAATCAATTTCTATATGTTTAGTCCTCTCGTGAAACACTGGATTTGATGCAATGTGGAGAGCAGCTTGATTGTCGCAATACATCTTCATAGTATGGATGTCACAAAATTTAACCTCTTGAAGGAATTGTTTCACCCATATAAGTTCACATGTTAGTGATGCCATTGCCCTATACTCGGCTTCCGCGGTTGATCGAGCTACTACATTCTGTTTCTTACTTTTCCATGAAATAATGTTTCCTCCCAGAAAAACACAATATCCTGTTGTAGACCGTCTATCAATAGGTGAACCTGCCCAATCTGCATCACAATACCCAGAGACATGAATGCTTCCTTTATCTTCATATAACAATCCTTGCCCGGGAGCCTTCTTTACATACCTTAGAATGCGAATGAGAGCATTCCAATGGTCAATACATGGAGCCTGCATGAACTGACTAACCACTCCAACTGCAAAGGATAGATCTGGCCTTGTAATAGTGAGATAAATCAGTTTGCCAACTAGCCTCCTATACCTCTCTGGATCGGAGAATAATTCACCTTCTTCTGTCCTTAATTTCTGGTTTGGGTCCATGGGACTGTCTACCGGTCTACAATCAATCATGCATGTTTCTTGTAATATATCAAGAGCATACTTCCTTTGGGAGATTACAACTCCATCTTTTGATTGCGCTACTTCAATGCCTAAGAAATATTTGAGACTTCCAAGATCCTTGGTTTGAAAATGTCTACACAAGTACTCTTTTAGTTGAGATATTCCAACAGCATCATTTCCTGTAATGACAATATCATCAACATATACTATTAAGTAAACACATTTCCCGAGAGAAGAATGACAATAAAAAACTGAATGGTCTGCTTCACTGCGTTTTAGCCCAAATTTTTGAACAATGGAGCTAAACTTTCCAAACCAAGCACGTGGGGATTGCTTGAGGCCATATAGAGATCGATGCAATTTGCATACCATACCAGACTCCCCCTGAGCAACAAACCCTGGAGGTTGCTCCATATAAACTTCTTCCTCAAGATCACCATGTAGGAAGGCATTCTTGATATCCAATTGATGAAGTGGCCAGTGACGAATGGCTGTCATGGCAAAGAAGAGACGAATAGTAGTCATCTTGGCTACAGGAGAGAAAGTGTCACAATAATCAAGACCATAAACCTGAGTGTAACCTTTTGCAACAAGCCGAGCTTTGAGCCGATCAATTTCACCATCAGGGCCAACTTTAACTGCATACACCCATCGACAACCAACCGCCTTTTTTCCTGGGGGAAGGGGCACCAGCTCCCAAGTATTACTGTGGTCAAGAGCCTGCATTTCTGCAATCATAGCTTGTCGCCATCCAGGATGATCAAGTGCTTCTTTCACATTCTTGGGTATAACAACAGAGGACACTGAGGATAAAAGAGAAAAATAGGAGGGCGACAATCGATGATAGCTTAGAAAATTATAAATGGGATGAGGGTTCCGAGTGGAACGAGTACCTTTTCTGAGGGCAATAGGCCATGCTGAATCATTTGCACCAGGAGGCGTGGGAGGAGGTGACGAGGGAGAAGAATCTGAAGTAGGAGATTCACCATTGTCTTGGGGAGGTGGACTATCCATTGGGGCCCTGTGTGGGATGATCTCAGTATGTGGAGAAACAGGTGTAGAAGGATTGTGATCATGACTGGGAATGACAGAGACAGTGGAGCTATTTGACTCAACCATTGGAATAGGAAGGACCTGCTGGAGGATAGAAACATCCTGAACAGATGGAGAGAAGTAAGGAGTCTGTTCAAAGAATGTGACATTGGCAGACATGTAATACTTCTTAGTTTCAGGAGAGTAACACCGATATCCTTTTTGAAGTCGAGAATAGCCTAAGAAGACACATTTGAGAGCGCGAGCGGAGAGTTTGTCTAGACCTGGAGACATGTCATGAACAAAACATACACAGCCAAACACTCGGGGGATGTATGAAAGAGAGGATCATTAGGAAACAAAATGGAGAAAGGGACTTTATTATCAAGAGAGGAGGAGGGCATCCTATTAATAAGATAACATGCAGTTAAGATGGCATCCCCCCAGTGATGGACAGGAATATGGGCACCAAGCAAAAGGGTACGAGCAGTTTCAACCAAGTGTCTATTTTTTCGTTCTGCTATACCATTTTGCTGTGGTGTATGAGGACAAGTAGACTGATGTAAGATACCATGGGAACTCAAGATGGCAGAAAAGGAGGATGAAAAATACTCTTTGGCATTATCACTTCTTAATATTTTGATTACTTGACCAAATTGATTCTTGATTTCATTCAAAAAGGATGTAAAGATAGCTAACAATTCAGAACGATTTTTCATAAGATAAACCCAAGTACATCTTGAATATTCATCAATAAAGGTAACAAAATAGCTATAACCAAAGGAGGAGATACGACTAGGTCCCCATATATCAGAATGGATGATGGAAAAACTAGAATTACATATTGATTGAGACCTTTTATGAAAGGAAGATCTAACATGTTTTCCTAATTGACATGACTCACATTCTAAGGTTTGGAGACCACTAAGTTCAGGACACATCTTTTTTAATTTGGACAAATGAGGATGGCCAAGTCGATCATGTAGCACTTTAGGATTAAGAGCAGCAACACAAGACACCCTTGGACGAGATCCAAAATGGTATAATCCGCCAGCTTCATATCCTTCTCCAATCTGTCTCCCCGAACCACGCTCCTGTATAACAAAAGATTTATGATCAAAGGTTATTGAACAATTTAACATTTTAGTCAACTGGCTTAAGGAAATTAAATTAAAAGGACAATTAGGGACAAAAAGGACTGAGTTGAGATTGAGGGAGGGAGACAAAGAAACATGACCGACTCCTTTGGAAGAAGTTTTAGATCCATTTGCAAGGGTTATGAAATGAGGTTTTTCTCGAAAGGAAATAGATGAGAACAAAGAGGTATTACCAGAAATGTGATCAGAAGCACCTGAGTCAATTACCCATGAATTTTGACATTCCATAGATTGAGAAACGCAGGCTGTTGATGTATTGGGAGATTGAGATGGTTGTGCCAAGCTGTTAGACTTTAACCTTAAATACTCTTGATATTCATCCTCAGAAAACATAGAAGTAGAGGTTTCAGTTTTCAAAGTGGAAGTTTCAGTCTTCGAAATATTGGCGGTTTTGGAAGGGAAACCATGTAAGGAGTAGCAATTCTCTTGAGTATGACCCATCCTTTTACAATATGTGCATTGAGTACGTCCCCGACCTCCTCGTCCTCCTCCTCTAGTGCCACGTCCTCCTCTTCCTCGTGTGGCAACCATGACAGATGGTTCCACTAGTTCATGCGCTTCTTGAGTTTGAGATACCGGGACACGCAGAAGGCGAGTGGTCAATGTTTCCATAGAGGGGACCTCATGACTAGTTAGAAGTTGATCTCTGAGATGATCAAAATCGGGATGTAGGGCACGAAGGATCAACACCATGTAGAATTTGTCTAGTTTCTTTTTTATATCCTCTAATGGATCTACTTCCAAAAACATCCTAAGTTCTTCGACAGCAGATTGGGCTTCAGTCATGAAGGACACCATATCATGGTCTGCCATTTTAAGAGATGCAAGTTTATTCGTAGTGTCATAGAGACGTTGAATATCGTTGGCATAAATGCTTTGGGCTTTCTTCCAAAAGAAGTGACAAGTTTTGAAAGCCCTCAAAGATACAAAAAAGTTTGGGTTCCACTGATTGCCATAACAGGGCACACAACTGGAAATCTGCTTGTTTCCACTGATCAGCTTTTTCAGTAGGCACATGGCTTCCATCTCGCTCAAGGTGGTCATAATGCCCTTGGCCAAGGAACCACATTTCAACGGCAGCAGACCATGATAGATAATTTTTTCCATTTAGCTTCTCGGAGGTAATTGATGGACTTCCAGAGAAGGAAAGAGTACTGCCAGACGCCATTTCTGAAGAAGACGAATAGTACTAACGAAGAACAAGAAAACCCTAAGGGTTTAGACGAAGGAAACTTTGACAGTGATGGACGACGGTGGCCGGCAATGGCGGGCGGTGGCCGGCGGTGACGGTGGCCGGACGGTGGCCGGACGGTGGCCGGCGACGGCCGACGGTGGCCGACGGTTGACGGTGGCCGGCGGCGGGCAGCGGCGGGCAGCGGCGGGCGACAAAGAACTGTGGCGCCGGACAAATATATATTACGAGACAGAAACCAGAGCGGGATCGACCCGCTCTGATACCAACTTAAGATTGAAACTGTAAAATAATTCTAGAGGGCTTGATTGATCCCTCTCACAATCTTCTATTTATAAGAATAAATTGATACACAAATACATGATAAATAGGGTAACCCTAGACACAATATAATCATGATAAATAGGGTAATCCTAGACATAATATAATCATGATAAATAGGGTAACCCTTGACACACTATAATGATGATAAAATAGGATAAATATCCTAGAAAGTATCAATAATAAACAAGCCCTTATAAATAATAGGACACCACTTTGAATCCAAAATATTTAGAGAATGAATGTATGGGTCTTTATACTTATATATTCATTTTAATCCAAATCGCGTTGAATTCCTAGCATCGTTATGATTTATCTTTCATATTTTGAATTGGTGACACTAATTAGTCATCACAACTCAGAAAAGCATAAAAGTGTTCCCAGGATTTTTCTTTACAAAAATACAAAATTTTCAAGTGAGCTGTGGTTACAGTTGAAACGCTCACGATGGATACAGTTGCTTACCGGGGATTACCTCTCCTTTCGGGCCTTGTCGGCTAATGCCTTGAATTTAGACGAGTTTTTTTCAGCAGATTTCTTCTCCTCCTCCATTTTCCTCTGAAGCGACTCTCCTAGAGGACTATTAGCTATGGCTTTCACGGCAGTGAAAGGAATCGCTGAGAATAGTAAAACTCCGGCGAGCTTAAAAGCAACATATGCTCGAATGAATCATAGGAAGAATGAATGAAAGCAGTAACACTGGAAAATAGAAAGTACGGAATGGAATAGCTCGGACCTCTTGCCACGAAGCATTGCAGATGAAAGAACGCTGCTCTGTTTTGGAGCTGTTTCTTCGTTTTGGGGCAAAACTTGCGGACCGGTAGCAGCTAGACCAAAGGGAGCATCTAAAAAATTCAGAGGAGGAAGAGGAAACTGACAAAGGACACACAAGTGGATGAAGCGAAACCATGACCCCTCACCGCTAACTCTCACTTCAAATGCCCTTTCCCTTCTCTCATTCGCAGACCTTGATACTAATATCCTCTCAATGATGTTTTACACAGAAAATTTGCATCGTAAATAATATTATATTGTAGCAATATAGATTTTGGAGTAATTACGTTAATATTAAGATTTTTTTAAACTGCACCTATGTTTCTTACTTTATTTGGAATATAAGCGTAAGAAAATTCAACGTGAAAACAAGCAATTAAAATGTAATAAAACAAATTAAATAATTATATGAAAATGCAATTATGGAGGTTGGACCAAAAAATGTGGTACAAATTTATAACTGTTAATGATAATGTAGTTGTATGTAAGGTCCTTGGTATATTCATAAAATAAAAAAGTTATTCAATTTATTAGACTCCTATAGTGCATAGAATAACGTGGACAGTGCATAATTTATGAAACAAACTTTGTTGGCTAATGATTGCTGGATAAGTGTGTTAATTCTAGCAAGTAGTAGTGATGAAGATTTGATGAATCCAACATGACGGATTTAAAGAATTGAAGCATTGAAATCTCTAAATGAAGATGTAAGATGTGAAGACTATTATTCTTCTGACTTTGAACGCGTCCTTAGTGATAGTCTTTTCAAATTAGTTTGTATGATGAATAGATCCTTAAAGGATTTTTTTTATCTTAATCGTAGTTGATAGTTAAGCGTGATTTAATGGACTAAAAGTAAAATTAAATCTATTAAAATGTTTTTTATGAATATTTTAATCGATTTAGTCTACTTTTTATTCATTTAAATATCTTGATTATCAAGTTTGATTATTTGATGATGTTTTAGTATGTTAAAATAATCCTTTAACATGTTAAAATGTCTTAGTCTTTCAAGGATTTATTATATGATAAGTTTAATCAGCTAAAATGTCTTAGCTTTTCAATGATATATTATAGGATATAAAACGACATTTAGCTATGAGTTTAGTAGGCAAACTAAATATTTTTGAAAAACTAGTTCTCGAAGTTGAAGTTACTTTATTTTTTGAAAACGAAGAGATTAATGAGATCATGAAAAGATCTTGGAGTCAAACATGGGTGATCATTGAAATGGAGAAAGTGTCATGTGATAGACTCGATTATCTTATCACCATTAGTTGTTCTTTACTTCTGTTTTTTTTTTTTATTCTTGGTTTATTTGGAAAGGGTTTCAGTATGCAATAAGGTGTTGCATGTTTTAGAAGTCTTCTTGTAGAGTTCACTTAGTGTTTGATTTGATATTGAATTGTAAAGTGAGAATAATGTAAGTGTTTAATACAGTGGAATGTTTTACTTAGGTTGCAAAGCAAAGTGGATGTAGCTCGGAAGAGGAAACCACTATAAATCCCTTGTCTTGGTTTTGATTTTCTTAATATACTCAAACTTGCATAGGCTTGTGATTAACATTGATATGTCTTTAGATCTTCAATGGAATATTGCCTTTGTTAAGATTGAATGGTTTCAGGGTTTTCATGTTTCAGGATTTCGAAGTTTTGAGATTTAAGGGTTTCAACTATTTAGAGTTTCACGGTTCAACGGTTTTGGGGTTTCGAGGCATCAGGGTTTATGTTTTTTGGTGTTTTGGAGTTTCAAGGTTTTGGAGTTTCAAGGTTTTGGAGTTTCAAAGTTTCAGGGTTTTAGAATTTTGGGATTTCGAAGTTTCGTAGTTTCAGGGTTTTTAGGATTCTAAGTTTTAGGGTTTTGAGTTTTGGAGTTTTAGAGCTTTGGGATTTCAAGGTTTTAGGGTTTCCAGGTTTCAAAGTTTTGGGTTTTCATTGTTTCGTGGTTTTGGGGTTTAACCGTTTGAGGGTTTCGACGATTAAGGGTTTCAAATGTTTTTATAGGTTTCAAGGATTTTGGCTTTCAAAGTTTCGAGGTTTCAAGGTGTTTAGGTTTATGAGTTTCAGGTTTCGGGTTTTCTGGGTTTCAGGGTTTCAAAATTTTACGTTTCCGAGTTTTCAGGGTTTCTTGGTTTTAGGGTTTCGAAGTTTTGGGGTTTTGTAGTTTCAGGGTTTTGTGGTTCCAGTGGGTTTCAAAGTTTTGGTGTTTCAGGGTTTTGGGGTTTTGAGTCTTCAATGTTTCAGCCTTTTAGGGTTTTGAAGTTTTAGGGTTTCAAGCTTTTAGGGTTTCATTGTTCAAGGTTTCAAGGTTTCGAGGGTTTCTGGGTTTCGAGGTTTCTAATTTTTAGGGTTTCAGTGTTCCAGGGTTTTAAGGTTTTAAGGTTTTAGGGTTTTGGGATTTTGGGGTTTCAGGGTTTCTTAGTTTAAGGGTTTCAGGATTTTGGATTGACTCATTTTCAGGGTTTCGGGGTTTCATGGTTTTGGGGTTTAAACTTTCAAGGTTTCTGGATTTTAGGGTTTCAGTGTTTTTGGGTTTCAGGTTTTCGAGGTTTCTTGGTTTTGAGATTTTGGGGTTTCGAGGTTCTAGGGTTTTAGGGTTTCGGGTTTTCAAAGTTACATGGTTTCATGGTATTAGGGTTTCAAGCTTTCGGCTTTCATGGTTTTGGGGTTTCAGTGTTTCATGGTTTCAGTGTTTTAGGCTTTTAGGGTTTCAAAGTTTTAATTTTATTTATTTATTTTAGGGTTTCAAGGTTTCGGAGTTTCAAGGTTTCAAGGTTTCAAGGTGTTGAGATTTAGGGGTTAGAGGTTTTAGGATATTAGGGTTTTGGGGTTTCGAAATTTCATCATTTTGGGGTTTCGAGGTTTCGCGAGACCCTGAAACATCAAAACCTAGAAACACTAAAACCCTAAAACCTTGAAACCCTGAAACACTCAAACCCCGAAATCCAAAAACCCTAAAACACTGAAACCTTAAAACCTTAAAATCACGAAACCCGGAAACTCGGAAGCCACGAAACCCAAAAACCCTAAAATGTTGAAACCCCAAAACACTGAATCCCCGAAACCCTGAAACGCCGAAACCTTGAAACACCGAAACCCCTAAAACCGTGAAACCTATAATCGTTAATAGATTAATTTTGGATATATAACTGATTTTCAAGTGTGGTAAAATTGAAAAATTGAAGCTTTTATAAAAATAAAATACACCAAAAAGACGTCAGAAGTTACATTTCTTGAAGTTAATTTACGTCAGAGTTTGTCATTTTCGACATCAATTTAACATTGGAAAGTGCACATTATGACGTCAAATCCCCTGGATCTCCGCCAAGCATGAAGAGGATTGTGTTTGGCACCATAAGACGTCGGCTTATATATTTTTCCAACGTCCTTTTGATGTTAGTGATATAGTCTGACGTCAAATTAACATCTCCCGATATGACTTTGGTCTAGTTTTAGACGTTAAAGGCCAAAAACACTAGCGTCAAAGCCATTTTTTGCACTAGTGCGATATTGACCCCTCACCCTCAGGTTGTGCAGCTTCCTATCATTTGCTTCCATATAAAATATGATCATTGTAGGTGGAAACTACAACCATAAAAAATGGATGAACTAAAATACAAACACTAAAACATCATAATCAGAATACACCTCAGTAATAATTTAACAACCCACCCAAACCTTACATAGTCACATGTCTCACAACATTAATTGTTTCACATTACCACACAAAACATGTCATCACTGCAAATAATATAACCATCAGTGAACTTAACATCAAAAAACTGAGTGAAATTTGTTTCTATGGTTTCATTTACGTGTTAGGAACAATATTCAGTCCTTATTCCACCTTAATTTCATCCTTTAATGTGTTCATTTGATTTTAATTCATTTAATACTCCACAATTTGCTTATTGTTTTTGTTATTTCTAGTTATGTTTGTTTTAATTGCTTGTTGTTTTGTGTGTTTGGTGGCTGGATTTTTTCTTCTCGATGTTATACACCATCAAGACACGCTCCAATTAAGTGCCTAAAAGTGGTCCAAAAGTTTTTGTACAAATGCTACACATAGAACCTTTCAGCATATGCAACAAACACCTCTTGGAAGTCTTCAACAAGTAGGCTTCTAAATTCTCTTTTGTTTGCTTTTCTAGCTATTATTTTTTGTCTTAGTTGGTCTATATTGAGTCTTTATTCTATGTTTAGGATTTGATTTGAGTCATATAGATTCCTCTTTAGGAGTTTTCTATAAATTTTATCTTTAATTGCACTTGCTATAGTCCTTTGCATCATTACTCTTGTATGATGAATTGAGATTGATCAAATTAGGATTTAAGTGTGTATGCTTTGCTTGTATGTTCTGAACTAGTAGAGGTTTTAAACAAACATAAAATCATTTTTGTTCAAACACACATACTCAAATTTTGAGTGCTTGGCCAAAACATATGGTTGCATCAGTTTGAAAATAATCATTAATGCATCAATCTGTTTTGTGCTTACTGTTTTGAATGTGGCTAAGGCACTCTTCCAGTTTTGCATGTGTGTTTTGACATCTTAATTTGAGCCTCTATTATCATCATTTTACAAAAATATATTGGTTTGAAGCATGTCAAAATATTTTTACTCTTTTTTAGATCTTTCTCTTCGTGTATGGATAGAGTTTTTGGTGTATTTACCTCTTGTTTTTTTATGTTCTTTTCCAACAATTATTTTAGTTGTACCTTTGTCTTGATTCATTCATTTTCCTTGTTGTTTTTTCTATTTTAGTACTTTAGTTTGTTGCCATTTTTCTGTGTCAATTTTTCTTGCTTTACTAGGTTCCTTGTACATCATTTGTATAATAGTTTTTACTTGATTTTTGGCCTCTTAAAGTGTGTGTCTCTTGGATTGTGTCCTTATATGTGTTTAGGTTGATTGTACATCCTTTTACTTGTATTTTTCACTAATTAAGTGCTTTTAAATTCTGACTTTGAGACATCATGCTATTTTGAGTGAAGTTTACAAGTAAGTTGGAGTGATTCTTACCTTTATTTTAGCCAAAATCGAGAGCAAACACTGAGAAGAGTGTTGCTACTTTTGACTTTCTCAACCATAGAATGGATAAGGAGTTTAAGACGAAAGGAAAGCAAGAATATAGACATCAAGAGCACAAGCATTTTACTCATGGTCATGGCCCTTTCAAGAAGCATAAACAAGATAAAGCTTTTGACCAATGCCTTCAATTGCCAAAGTTGAACTTGCCACCTTTCAAAGGAAAAGAAGATCCATCCATTTGTTTAGATTGGATAACTAAAGTAAATCAAATTTTTGCTTTGTATAGTGTAGATGAAGAATTTCATATAAAGGTAGCTTGTTTAGCTTAAGAGGGATACGCCAAACAATGGCTAAATAGAAGAAACTTAACTACTATGGGCTCACTCGCAAGCACGTAGGAACTTTTTAAGGACATTATAATACAGCGTTTCGTACCTCCTCACTACTTTAGGGACCTCTTGGTTAAGCTCCAACGACTTAATCAAGGTAGAAAAAGTGTGAAGGAGTATGCATGCGAGCTCGAAGTGCTTATACACCGTACTAACACCATTGAAAATGAACAAACAAAAATAACAAGGTTTATTAGTGGACTTGATAACAACATCCAATATATAATTAAATTCCATAATGATGAGAATTTTGATGCAGTAGTTCATCAGACCATGAAAGTAGAGAAGCAACTCTTGTAGAAAAAAAACTTACCACAACAAATTTTTGAACTCTTCAATAGATGCTTTCTACAGATCCTCATCATCAAAGGATAAAACCAAGGATGTTTCTAAGGAGTACACTAACAAATCTTGTCCTCATTCTTCTTCTAACCATCATTCTTCCCAACCTAAATCCCCTTATAGACCAACTCATATTAAATGTTTTAAATGGTTAGGACATGGTCATATAACTTCTGCATGCCCTAACAAAAAGGCAATATGCATTAGGGGTGAAACAATTGTCACCAATGAGTCAGCCTCTTCCTCACCTTCACACACTTATAACTTTTTTTCTCATTAAGTGAATAAAAAGAGAATGTCATGCTTCATTGTTTAAATAAGGACCTTCAAGATAGAAAATAGGAGAGAGTAAAATAATAGAGAAAGAAAGAGAGGAGAGAGAAAAAGAAGAAAATGAGAGAAAAGAAAGAGAAGAGAGAGCAAAGAAAGAAAAAGAAAAACTTGTGAGAGAAAAGGAGAAGGCAAAAGTCCTAGTCACAAAAGAAATTCTACCGAACGCACCTATCACTCCCATCATTCTAAAGGATTCAAGCAATTTCAATGAAGTTTTTCAATCCTTCCACTTTTCTCCAATTATTATGCTTTCTTCCTTTCCTAAACTCTCTTGTGAAAATATCTCACCTTTCTCCTTTTAGTTGCTTATAATGCAAGTTATCTCGTATATAATGTTAATTTTAATCTTCAGACTAATTAGGTAGCTTATATACCCTTTAGGAGGTTGTAGAATTAATAGATGTGAGACTTAAAACAACCTTGAGAGTTGTTGTCCATACTTGTAGGCCTTTAACTCTCACGTCCTTTAGTTTTCTCTACCTACTTCATCTTTTAGTGTTATATAAACAACTTAAGGTCTCCTTTGTGCAAACACCTTGAACACCTTCAAATTTGAATATAAAAAGTGTTTTGCATTCAATTGCATTACTTCTTTGAGATATAATTATGTTTCTTAATCTAAAATTGGATCTTATCTTGTGAAGAACAAATGGCAATCCTCCTTGGCATTTATCTTGTATCATTTCAAGTGGCATGCCTTCCAATTCATAAGTTTTCTCTCCTTTCTCACTTACATTTTTAGTCTTTTAATTCAATTTCTTAATTGTTCTTGTTTAGTTTTTAGCTTTATTTATGTCTAGGCATGTTGTTCCATATCAGAAAACAAGAATGTAAGCTCCCCTTACCTCTTACTTTTTCACGTTTTCTTTCAATCCCTTTAAAACTCAACCTTTAAAGCATTTTCCCTTTTTTCTTGACTTATCGTCGTTTCTATTTAAACTATTTCCCTAAACCTTGTCCTCCCATGTATAAGTCTAATATTTTGAAAAAAAATACAATATTTTATTCTCAATTATTTTTATCTAACAATAATATATAACAATATATAAGTTATATCATAATTTCTAATAATATCTCAAGATATCTTTTAATTTATAACAACATAGAAATATCCAAGAATATTAACTAATATTTAACAATATATGTTATGTTGACAAAAAATAAGAAGATGAACATTTTGCTTCAATAAAGACTTGAGGATGACAAAGTGTTGAAGATTTAAAGAATGTTTGAATTCAAGAGATACATTAAATACTTATGAATTTAATTATTGAAGTCTTGTAATATGTGTATATTATTTAAATGAGTCAAAAGTCAAAATTCAAACAGCATAACACTAAGGAAAAATTTTATTTTCCATAAGAACCTTTGTTGTGATAATCGATTATCAAAATGAAATCCAAATTTTCACAAAAAACTTTGTGGTAATCGATTAATGGTGATAGATTATCACATCGAGAAAAACAAATTAAAAGTTTATGTGATAATTGATTATCACTTCATATAATCGATTACCACTGGTAGTTATAAGTTGGCTCTTCAATTTATTAACTTAATTTTTAAAAGAAATATTTATATATTTTGATTTTAAAATAACTTTAAACTGAGAGGTTTAGTTTTAATGGTTAGAGAAACTCCTTATATTTATAAAAACAGATAATAACTTTGACTAGATGAGTTATTGGTTGAATGTTGCTTTTGTTATTAGGAGAATTTGTATGCACATAAAATATTTCAAATAACCAACATACAAATATTTTTCATGATAATTATTTTTTCTATATAACTTTATTATTAAAGGATCTCGTCACTTAATAAAATTTTAACATGATTCTCTGAAGTAAATTTTTTGCATTATTTGTTAAGAAGTTCACATACAAACCGGAACGAAGAATAACGGACACAAGATTAAAATCGTGTTCTTCATAAATAATTTTAGAGAAAATAGTTTATTTAAATTATATTGAGACTATAGTTTAATCATAAATCACATTGTAGTGTAGGCACTAACCACTTTAAATGTTGAATAAAAGATAATTTCATATTGGTTGATATAAAATTATAATTGTATTATATTACTCTTCGTGTTTGCATTTTAATTTATTAATATTGGTTAATATAAATTTGAGTTATTTGTATATCTTAACTAAGTTCAGATTGTAATTATACTATTTTAGATTTAAAGAATATAATATTATACAAAAACCATGATAAAAAAAACGTTTTTAATTTTCTTTGGACTGAAAAAACTAAGTCATATACATATTCTTTGAGGAGTTTTAATTTTTTTTTAAAATATATTATACAAATACCATGATGAAAAAAAAACGTTTTTAATTTACAAAGTTGGGTTGAAAAAACTAAGTCATATTTCTTGAGGAGTGTTTTTAATTTTTTTAAAATATTAATTAATTTAGGTTTATGTTATTTAATACATGTATTTTAAATTAAAAAATGTAGTAAATAATTTTAATTTTATCCTAAAATTTGTATTATTTTAATAAAATTTAAAATACTCAATTAATATATAAAATATTGAACATAGCATGATTACATGACATTTGCAGTTACCTAGAATAGGAATGAATATAATTTGCGGAAAGAAAAGGAAAAAATAAAAATAAAAATATTGATATTCCTAATTTGATGTTGAGAAGGGAAGGGGAGCGGGATTTGAAATTCAAAAAACAAGTGTCCGTTGCACAACGACTAAGTTTCTGATTTGAAATTTATTGTTAATTATTATATATATTCGAAAATGTTTGAAGAGAAGGGTAGGAAATCTGATTTGAATTAAGGAGAGGAAGAGAAATGGAGAAGGCAGGAGTACTATCGGCGAAGGAGGCATTCGAGAAGCTTGAAAAGGTTGGAGAAGGGACGTACGGAAAGGTGTACAGGGCAAGAGAAAAGGCCACTGGGAAGATCGTTGCCCTCAAGAAGACTCGCCTCCATGAGGACGAAGAAGGTGTCCCTCCCACCACCCTCCGCGAGGTTTCAATTCTTCGGATGCTCTCTCGCGATCCCCATGTCGTCAGGTACGGTTTCCTCTTCCTCTTCTTCTTTCTCCTCTACCCACTGTTCTGTTCTTTCTTTCATTCTTTGTTTAGTAATTCCTAGTTCCGCACCACCCACAGGTTGATGGATGTCAAACAAGGTCAGAACAAGGAAGGCAAGACAGTCCTCTACTTGGTATTTGAGTACATGGATACCGATCTCAAGAAATTCATTCGCTCTTTCCGTCAAACCGGAGATTTCATTCCCCCTCAAACCATCAAAGTAATACATATTTTTAATTTTTCAGATCTCTCTCACTACTCTTCCCTTTTCTTTTTTTAAATCAATTTTCTGACTTGTGAATTTGGTCACAGAGCTTGATGTACCAACTTTGCAAGGGCGTTGCTTTCTGCCACGGCCATGGAATCTTGCACAGGTTGTTAACCCCTTTTCCTTGTTTCCTATGATTTTTCTCGCATTTTCAAATGTGTGTATGCAAATACATATATGCGTATATTAACGATTGAATGTAAATTTAATGTTTATGTTTATTAAGGGACTTGAAGCCTCACAATCTCTTGATGGACCGGAAAACAATGATGCTTAAAATAGCTGATCTTGGGCTCGCTCGAGCATTTACTGTGCCGATTAAGAAATATACGCATGAGGTAAAAAGACATGAGAGATAGCATCTTCTCTGAAAAATAATTATTTTCTCTTGCTTCGTTAATCATTTGTAAGTCAATATCTCAATCTTCAGATACTTACCCTGTGGTATAGAGCCCCTGAAGTTCTTTTGGGAGCCACCCATTACTCAATGGCTGTGGACATATGGTCCGTTGCCTGCATATTTGGTAAGGATAAAATATATTTTTTAACTTGTTGTTTCTATGTCATGTAGACGGTTTACAAATGTTATTTGTGTCTCGATTGCAGCCGAACTTGTCACCAAACAAGCACTCTTTCCTGGTGATTCCGAGCTTCAACAACTCCTTCATATATTCAGGTGAAGCATTAGGACTAATATACCGGTCTTTGTGTTTCTTTGTCAACTGTTTGCCTGATTTTGAATATAATTCTACCCTGTTTGTGCAGGCTATTGGGTACTCCTAATGAAGAGGTGTGGCCAGGCGTGAGTAAACTAATGAACTGGCACGAATACCCCCAATGGAATCCTCAAAGTCTGTCAACAGCTGTTCCGAGTTTGGATGAGCTTGGAATCGATCTACTATCTGTTAGTTATTCCTTATCTAACTTTTTCTAGTACTTCCTGTTGAATATCCATTCATTGTATTTTTGTCTTTCCTTTTCAGCAAATGTTGAAATATGAACCTTCCAAGAGGATTTCTGCGAAGAAAGCAATGGAACACCCCTACTTTGATGACCTGGACAAGAGGCATCTTTAAGGAGAACAACTTGTTTGAAGATTTGGACGGTAGAAATTTAGGACTAACAATTTGCTCCCCATGTATGCTTCTCTCGAGCGTGTGCATCCTATAGTGCGTTTAAGCACAATCACTTTTAGTTGTTTTCTTTTCTATATTGGTTGAACGATGGAGTGAATTGCTAATTGCTTTTGTTTTCTAGCCATTCTGATGAAAATCTGAAAATTTCGTAATACAATGAAATTCCGCGTCTTTTTTATGCTAATTCTCTCCTACGGAGAACGAACCCTCCTACTAAAGACGGTCATTTAAAGCTTAAAGTAAAATCTGTCACTTTTACAACCATCTTAAAATGATAGTTTGCACCTAAAAATAAAAGTTTGTACATAGATTTTTCTATCGAAAGATAAAATAACTCAATGTCTTCGCAATTTTATGGGCAATAAATAAATTTTAAGAACAGAGATAACAGCTAAGTCAAGAAAGCAATGCTGAAAGTTAATATATAAGAACCAAACATGACAGCATAAGAGTTTTTGCAATCTTTTGAATACACTGATTAATAGTGTATCACACTGCATGAGTCAGTGCATACAATCACTGCCAGTATTGCCAGTATTGTCTTTACTTCTAAATTGTAACTTACCTGTAAACTATCATCGACACCTTTGGAATTTGCTGCACATGCTATAGAATGAAAGTATCCAGTTACAGCTGTAACAACCAAATTGCGCTGCAATATCAGGGAAACCACTTAAGGTGTGTAATGAGACATCACTGCTGGGTTGAATAATGCCCATTTATGCTTTCCCCCATTAAAAGGAGAAAGTGACCACTGCCAGGAGCCAAGATTTAGATATACACGAGCAAGGAGAGGAACACTGGGATTCAAACCACTTGTGAAGCTTGATGGTGTAACTGGTTGACTTGAAAGTTCCATAGCTAAATTCTAGGTCACATAATGCAAACAGATGATCAGTGGGAAATATTTAACTTCAGATAGGCTCCCTCTATACAATAGGAAGACATATAATACCTGAAGCCTAATACATGCTTCTCTGCGCTTTGAATCCTCTTCAAGAGACCACTGGTACTTCAAGTTTGCCAGCATTACTTGAGGATGACCATGGTATCGTACATTTTCAGGATCATACTGATAGAATGAACAATAACTTGAGTTGGGTACACAAGAATAAGGAGTAACATATAGCAAACTACTTAGAATCAGGTATACAGCACAAACCTGTTGATGTTTAATTAGTAGATTTTGCATGGGTAATCCGTTCACTTTTTCTGCAAAGAAGAAGCGAATTTGAGCCAGGTTTCAACATCTTCCACAGGAGGCAGCACAAGTGCTGTAACAGCTAAAAGTTCCTGCCAAACCTGCCACCAAACACAATAAAGTTAGAGTTAGAAAAACCAATCCTAAACTCTTGTTAGGATAAACTTAAGCTGTTAGCTACGCAAAATGTTAATTACAAGGATAAACTTAAGCTGAGATTACGAGACTTAAACTGAATATTCAATATTAAAGTCGAAAGTTGCCAATCACAAAAATTATCCACAGTATCACAGTGGACCTTAGTATAGCAGCCCTTCACGCTCCAAAATTCCTATAACATCTCGTTTCAGATTTAAATCACTATAATGGTTTTTTCCTGTAGCAAATCTTCAAAAACTGAATTGTTTTTTAAATGAAATATCCATTTCAAAGCTTAATTCTCACTTAAAATTCATGGCATGGCACACACCAACTGTAAGGGCTAGTTGTTCTTTCAGAAAAAGACCGTCAGAGTCAAAAGACCATCAAAGTCATAGGGATGATGCAGCAAGTTCCAAGATTACATCAGTTTCAGCAACCTTGCAGCTGCCAAACGCCCATGCCTTTTTTCATAGCAACTTGTTCTGTGCTTGGGCTCAGTACTACATGTTTCTCAGTATCTTTCATCTATTTACGGTTTCTGTTTATTACTGACTTATTGTTCAAGCAATGACTTTGTGATCTGGGACTACAGATAATAAAATTATTAATTTTTTTAGTACTTTTTAGTTTTGAGCACTGATTTTGCATGTGATATAAATCAACTGCATTTATTGTGTTTACTTGGGATGGCCAAGATTAACTAGTCTTAGCACATAATAGAACATCATCCATGGTAAAGAATATTAATTAAAACCATTGCAAAGAAATGATCTGTTAAGGTGTATGAGTTGAATTGCACACAACCATCGTAGTGCCAAGCATGTGAATTTTATAGTTCTAATCAAAAGCTAACAAAAAGCTCAGAATCAAAGTACTATAGCTTAACTCTATTAAAAATATTTTGTCCCAATCTTCTCTGCCACTTCCGATGAACTGAACATTAGTATGTACTATTTCAAAATAGTTTTTCTTACCTCTTTCTGCATCATTGCATTAAATCTGAGGATATACATGATCATATCAATCAAGACCACTATTGACAGGGTGAGATACAGGGCAATGAAACAGTAATCATTAGGACTACACATGGAGGACCTTTATGGTTTTTTTTCTCACGTTTTCGTTTTAAAAGATTTTTTTAAAATAATTCCATGAAACTCAATAATAATTTTTTCATGAAAAAATTCAAGTGATTTAGAAACCAAAACACGGAAACTCTTCGAGATTTTTCTCATCCCGTTCTTCTGTTTTTGTGGTCTTGGCTCAAAGGTGTAGGTCATCTAGAGTGGTGCTGCATGCGGTGAAGCATGATCTAGGCGTGTCCTCAAATATCGACTTACACTCTAAGTCGCCTCACCAACCTGGCTTGTAAACTAACAACTATCCAAGCTTTAAGAGCTCTACATAAACCATATCACTATTTCATGTGGAACTAACGCACCTCTCTTAAAGCTGCAATTAAGGAAGCTCCAAAGAGGCCAGAACTAAGGTGGCTTTCCAACATGCCCTTTCTCTTTGTTTCTTTAAAACTAAACAGTTTTTAAAAATAGAATGATACAAACCCAATTTATCCTACAAAGGTTTGTTGAGCTTAACATATTATCCCTTATCACATTATCTACAAATATTTGATCTTATAGTCTTATGCTCCAAATATTTAACCTTAACACGAAAGAGTGTATTAAAGACATTATGAAAACTAATTTTACGAGATTGGGTTGGGATTAAAAATCACTGAAATGATATATATGTTTATAGGCGTACAAGTCAACATTATTAAAAATGATAAAAGTTAGTGAGAGATTTCACCATAAACGAAACCATTGGGTAAGGATTACGTAGCTTAAAAACAAGGGTCGCTTCACTCCGATCTTAAGTTGTTAATAGAAAGCTCAAAAGAGCTTTTTCATTTTATCAATATTTCTAAATCAATATCAAATGCAAGGCCAATTATAGAGTGGAAGTTGCCAAATCGCATGGTATTTTTCAGATACGGCTGGGGTGGACATTGCACGGCATAATGGCGTGGGTCGCAAAATCGCATGGTGTTTTTCAGATGCGGCTAGAGTGGACATGGCAGGGCATAACGGCGTGGGTCGCAGAATCATGAACCCAAATGTTTTATCCTTAATGGTGATTTCTGAGGGTATTAAAGGGTCTTCGTGTCTTTGTAATTTATAGTTTTATGTTATACTTAGCCCACTAACAGTGAATAAAACATATGCATTCTTCTTGAACACATCTTCTCCTCTGCTTTCCAGTTAGCCCCTTGAGAAGGAGATGAGATGAGGAGCGGAGAGGAGAGACAGACGGCAACGGGGATTCGGAAGAAGGGAAGCGGAATCAGGCAATGGCTGCTGCTCGACGGGAAAGGAGAGACGGAGGTGGTGGAGGCTGGGAAGCACGCCATCATGAAGCGCACCGGCCTCCCTGCCCGTGACCTCCGCATATTGGACCCTCTCCTCTCCTACCCTTCCACCCTTCTTGGCCGTGAGAGGGCCATCGTCATCAACTTGGAGCACATCAAGGCCATCATCACCGCCCAAGAGGTTCTCCTCCTCAACTCACGTGACCCCTCTGTCACCCCCTTCGTCCACGAGCTCCAGGCCAGGATTCTCCGCCATCACCAGGCCTCCTCCCCTTGCAAAAACCACGACCACTACACCAACTACGAGCCCGACCGCGACCACGACCCCGATGCCATCAAGATTATCCCTTTCGAGTTCGTAGCCCTGGAGGCCTGCCTTGAATCCGCCTGTAGCGTATTGGAGAACGAAGTCCGTGCTTCCATCTTCTCTTCTTTTTATTTCTTGCCGATAATTTCCCTCTGTCTTCACTCTAAACCTTTCCTCTGCCAACTGACAGGCAAAGACGTTGGAGCAGGAGGCTCATCCCGCCTTGGACAAGCTCACATCCAAGATCAGTACTCTCAATTTGGAACGCGTTCGTCAAATTAAGAGCCGATTAGTCGCCATCACTGGGCGTGTTCAGAAGGTTGGTTGTGTGATTGATGCATGGCATGAGCTTCCGGGGCTTTCATTATTTGATTGTTTGATCATGTGTCCAGGTGAGGGATGAATTGGAGCACTTGCTGGACGACGACGAAGATATGGCCGAGATGTATCGGACAGAAAAGTTAGCCGAACAGCAGATGAAAGAGAGCTCTTCCACATCCTCCATAAATGACCACGACGAGTAGGATTTAGACGACAGGCATCCACCTTTTTACGCTTTTACCTCTTTTTAACTCTCTTTCCTCCCTCTAAATGTAAATTTTCTATCCATTTTTAGGACCGTTCCAGAAATATCCTTTGAGCCTGGAGGACCCCCTGAGGGCTTGGAGGATCATCACAGTGTCTACAATGTTCTTGGTAGGGACAACCATGGAACCCGTGGTAGCACCTACAGTGCCGTCACCAAGCAGCTTGATGTCGAGGAGCTTGAAATGCTTTTGGAGGCTTACTTTGTGCAGATCGATGGCACCTTGAACAAGCTCTCGACGGTATGCACGCCCCTTCATCTTATATTCCTTCTGCTCTATCGGTTGATCATCCGTATTTTATTACTTTTTCTACAAACAAAGTCTTACACACAGGGGATAAAAGAAGAGACATGGGTTTATATATACATAGATAGTTCTGGTAAGAGGCCTTTTGGAGTGTGTGCGAGGGCTTAGTGTGGAGACATGTGTGTATATGGAACCTCCAAACATTTCCTTCCCCTCTAAGTGCGTACAAACACCAATTAGTTCTTTCCGATTAAGTAGCCTAGTGAAATCTTATTTGAAGATGGAAGAGGTTCTGTATATAAGGTTGGAGGAGAAGCCATGAAAAGAGTAACTTTTTTTCTTTCTGGTTTGTATTTGAGGGCATAGATTGTCAGGAGTTCTTCCAACGTTGTTTCATAGGAAAACATTTAATGGGGTGCCAATCATCATTTTTGCCCTTCAAAAACGGGAAGTCGGTTAAGTTGGTCTCCCTAAAAGATGAAAAATGTTAAATTTGGAAAGTTTAGTCCATGGATCAATTGAGAGGCTTGAGTTAACTTTTACAGAAATCTCACATACATGTTAATTGTCATCTACGGATCTTTCATGACAACATTTTTTTGTGTATGTCGTATTAGTAATCCCTAATACAGACTAGAGACTAAAATGAAACCAGAGCAGAGAGGAAAGACACCATGGTTGAGATAAAAGGTTTGGTTGATTGAAGCTTGGCCCTATTAGTGAAGGGAGAAGAGACTTTTGTTGGTTGTGGAGCAGACAACATATTTACATCTTGGTCATATCCTGATAACCATCAGTGGTGACGCTCTATCCGTCATTATCTACTTATACTCGAAACTGGCAACAAAGTCATCACCCATGATCAACATTTGATTCCGATCCAACCTTGACATTGAGCAATTTTGGAACTGGGGGAGACAAACTAGTCTTTCAATGCTGTATTTGCCAAGTTCCAGCTTTCGGCAATCATCAAGACCCCTTATATTTTAGGGGCTAAAATGCTGTTACATACGGGATTAAAGATGCATGTTATTTCAAACCTTTGTAACAAACTCTCTTATTTTTTGAAATGTTGGGGACTTGGCCAATATGTTTCTAAGGCGGATGAATTGTATGTAAGGGAGTTTGTCAAATCACGTGGTTGGCAACTTTAGGTTATGATCTTTGAACATTTCTGATCCAATATGATTATCTTCTGTAAAAATTTGACATTATATTATAATTTACTACTTACCAGGAAAATGAAGTGAAAATTAACTTCTCCGTTACTGTCTCTTTCTTATTTGTTCATTGTTTTCATGAAGCTGAGGGAATATGTTGATGACACGGAGGATTACATCAATATCATGCTGGATGACAAACAGAACCATCTCCTCCAAATGGGAGTCATGTTGACCACAGCAACTCTGGTAGTGAGTGGCTTTGTTGTTGTGGCCGGAGTTTTCGGCATGAATATTCACATTGAGCTATTTGATCCCGATAAAGCCGGGATGACAGAGTTCCTCTGGACTGTTGGTGGTAGCACTGCAGGGACCATATTCTTGTATGTAGTTGCCATTGCCTGGTGTAAGCACAAACGTTTGCTGGAATAACTAACAAGGCATCTAATAGTGATTCTTTTGTTTTATAAAAGAATGTAATGTAATTTAAAAATCCTTTTTCATTCATATGCTATAGATTTTAATAGCAGGCAATTAATAAATTACACTTGTCTTTACAGTAACAGTTTTGTTATTAGCACCAAAACTTCCGAAGTATCCAGATTCTTTTTCTTACATTTATTATTTTTTGCATTCTTTCCCTTCCATTTTAATATCTATCCCTAATCTATTTTATTTCTTCTATTTGTGAAAACAACATTTCTCTTTCAATGATACCTTGGGATCAGACATGCAGGTTCTAGTAGCTGGCAGCATTGTTGTTGAAGGGAGCAAAGTTACATATAAGAACATGATATATGATATTCTAAAATGGGGGATCCTTCCAAGCGAGAAAAATTTGACATACTAAACCAAATGGGGCATGTTCCTCTGGGTCAGGAAGATCTCAGGCAGGAGGATCTCCTGTGCTTGGAAAAGATTTAAACACATGCATATGAAATATTCCAATATAAAGATCACCGTTTCCCCCTCAGCTCTCTACACTCTCCTCATTACCCATACCTCATAACAAAGCTTTATCATGTTTTCTCCTTTTGAAAACAGATCAAGCATTCCCCCTTAATTTTCTGCCCATAGGAAAACGCTAAAACTTCCCGAATAAATAAGAAAACACTAGAAAATATATATATTTTGGTAAAATACTTGACTTTATGAGTTAAAAAAATAAAATTAATTTATATGTTGAATTTATATTTTTAAAATTATTTTTATTGAAATAAATTAAGTTAAAAGTAATGAAAAAAATAAAAATTGTTTTAGTTGTAGTTTTGTTTGTAAGAAAAATTAGTAAAAGTTATTAATAGATGTGTAGATAAGAAAAATAAATAAAGTAATGAGTTATTTTAGAAATTTTGATATTTTTCAATACTTGACTTACTGTTAAAAATTAAGAAGTTTTGATTTTTTATGGTTTATTATAAGATGAATGTGTATTTTAAAAAATAATGTTTATTTATTGAAAAATGGAGTTAATAATAATGAGAAAATTAAAATTTGTTTTAGTTATAATTTTTGTTTTTAAGAAAAGTTAATGAAAGTTGTTAATAGATGTTTAGTAAAAATGAGTTATTTTAGTAATTTTTTTATTTTTCAATATTTTATTTTTCACTTTAAAAATCAACTGCTTAAGTTTTTTCAAATAGTTTTTTGCCAAATTATATACATTTGTCAGTAAAAATTTCAATTAGGATTATAAATTAAAAAATAGGTTTTCAAAGTTAGTTTCGGAAGATTTAAAATTGTATTAAAATAACATTTATACCAAATTCACGCACTTATCACAAAAATTTACATCGTAAAAAGTTTACTTGATTTTTTTTTTCAATTATAAGATCTACTCAAGTTTTTTCATATAATTTCGTACAAACTAAATCATTTAATCTAAAAATTGAAAAATATTAAATAACAAAAACTAAACAAAAAGAACTAATGTTTCGTACGTAAATCATCAACTTAGCCGCCAAATCCTTCTGACAATCTGTTTCCCGCCTAAACTTAAACAGTCGAGAAGTAGAGAGGCAGAGTATGCACATCTCATCTCATATTGTGAAATCTGAAGTGAATGACAGAAAAAAATGGTCTCTGCATCAAACCCTAACCCTAAAACTAAAAATGTTTACCACATCGGTGGTCTGGAAGTAGAATTTCCTTACCAACCATATGGGTCTCAGTTTGCCTTTATGGGTAGAGTGATCTCTACCCTCAACCAGGCTCGGAGAGAAGGCCACTGTCACGCGTTGCTCGAGTCTCCAACTGGCACCGGCAAGTCCCTTTCGCTTCTCTGTTCATCTCTCGCTTGGCAGCAACACTATAAATCTAAACAAGACCCCCTCAATCCCCTCCCGGAGGCAACCACCGATCCTCTGGCTTATGGCGGCGGATTTGTTGTCGAGGAGCTTTCACTATCTTCTGGTATGCTAATTACCTAGTCTAATGGGCCATATTTTTTATCTACTTTTCGTTCTCCTCACAAAATTCTCCTGCTTTTAGCATCAGAAAACCCGGACCGTACGCAAACTGAGGCAAACAACAAGAAGCAGAAGAAAAAGAAAGCACCAACTATTTATTACGCTTCGTATGTTTTTTTACCTTTACCGTTTGAATCCCTTTTGCTTGTTGCATTAGTAATTCATTGTATAAATTTTTTATTTTTTATTTAATTATTATCGTAGTTTCACTTAACCAGCACTGCTATGTATTTTAGACATGTTTATATTACATTGAATGGTTCCATTCCAGGGTTTCCCTGTCATACGGGTATCATCACTTATCTGGCTAATTTTTTACTCTATTGTACAAGGAGAACGCACTCACAGATTTCTCAAGTGGTTAACGAATTGCGCAAAACTGCATACAGGGTGCCAATGGCTGTGTTGGTAGGTTGAATCCATTTATTATCTAACCTCGTTTGATTTCTTTGGTATTTTCCCTCTGAAGTAATTCACCTTTTGATTTTCTTTTTTAACCAAAATTAATGGAGCTACTGCAAAATATCATATCTTTTGATATCATTCCGGTGAATGTGATTGATTATTCAGCATTTCTCCAGACTGAAGCATTTTTAATTTCATTATTTTTCTAATAAATTTTTAATATTTAATGATAAGCTATATTTTCTTTTTTTTGTGAAGCATATTATATATTATATGTTAGTTTTAAAGCATTGCTGATGAGATACTAATCAACATCCAACTTGTATGTTATGGATTTTAATTTAGCAAAGGTTTTATCAAAAGTCAGTATGCATTTTTGCCGTTGATACTTATTATTGGGTATGCAAAAAGATATGTTACATTCAGTGAAGTAATATGAATTTAAATATTTTTCCCTCATTTATTTGGCAGGCGTCGCGGAAACATTACTGCACAAATAAAAATATAATTGGCAAAGAGAATATCAATGAAGAATGGTGCTTTTTACCTTGACATTTTTTACTTTATGGGAATCTCTTTTCCCTCTTCAATCTTGGTACTGATATTTTTCATAAAATTTTGTCAGTAAACTATTATTGAAAGATGGGGCAACAGGGTGTCCAGAATTCAAGTGAGTGTATGCTCTTCCACGCATGCTTCCTCTCTATCTTTTATGTTGCTCTTGAAGTAACCAAAATGAGAAACTTACAATCTATGCAGAAATGCTCATAAAGTCAAAGGTCATCCATCCCTTCAGAAAGGAGGATGCAATGAGGTGCATGACATAGAAGATCTAGTAAAAGTTGGACAATTGGTCAAAGGTTTGACCTTTTACTGTTATTTTGGAGTTTTGTTTATTTCTTTTGAAGTCTATGCGAAGCTTTGTAATGTACAAGTTTTCTGCTGTCTCCACTTTCAGGGTGCTCTTATTATGCTGCTCGTTCTATGTCAGATGATGCACAGTTGGTATTTTGTCCTTATAACTATATCATTAATCCAGTCATCCGGGCAGCAATGGATGTGGATATCAAAGGCGCCATAGTGATTCTTGATGAAGCTCAGTGAGTTGTTGTTCTCTTTCTATTTAGTTTCCAAATCAATCAAACAGTTATAGGAGTCCAGTTAAATTGAACTGGCTTTATTTCTAGTTGTCTATCATACACCACCTGTTGTATTGTATTCAAGCCAATGCAGAACTGAAAGACAACTTTGTATGGTTTGGTTGTAATTTATTCCTGTTTTTGTCTATGAAATGGCTCTCACATACTTGCCCTTTGCAGCAATATAGAGGACATTGCTCGTGATGCTGGAAGTGTGGATATTGAAGAGGATGTTTTGGATAGTATGCTACGAACCTTACTCTTTTATTTTCACTGTCACTAATAATTGAGACTTACTTTCATGGTCACTACTAATGATGCTTAACTACATGACTATACCTTTGAAAGAACTACAAATGGAACTCCAGCAACTTTGTTCAATTAATACTGCAATTTACCAACCACTATATGAAATGGCACAGGTAATAGGATTAGATATTGGGTTTGAAATGTTTGACTAATAAATTTATCCTCAGTGGCTGTATATATTCAATGTGTGCTGTATTTGTATAGGGCCTTACTAGTTGGATGGAAAGGAAGAAAAACCAGCTCGAAAAACGTGATTTTCACCACTATGTATCGCAGTAAGTTAGAGATTTTTCCATTTTGTATGCCTCTATTCATTATTATTTTGTAAATTCAGTTTTTGCTTTATAATTTGGTTCTTGAGGCTGTAAAATTGTTTTGCTTTATATTTGATATGATCATGCTTTATAGAGTGATATGCGACTAGTAGTTGATTGGGATTTCAATAATCATGCTGAATCAATGGGTATTGGTAAAGGGAGACTCCACTTGGGTTGGGGATAATACTGTTAACTGTAATCTTGTTGCATGTTACATTATTTCTACTCTTAATAAGGTACATGCGCTTTTTCTCCCAAGTGAATCTCCATTTGTTTAATTTGATTAGGAGATTATATATTATTCTTTTGTCATTCTTTTGAACCTATTTCACGTGTTGATAAGAATTGATCTTTTTTTATCTTGTCAACTTTTAAATTTCTGTTTTATTGTCTCCATTCACGTATGACATCTACTAGTGGAGAGCTGAAGTGTTGCTTTAAGCTCTATGAACTTTTTTGTGTTTAGATTATTTTTCCTCTGTTATAGTTGAATTGATATTCTTAAAAATATTATTTAACGGTTGTGTCCTTTGTTTGCTAAAATAAAACCCATGACCTGTGAGCTAATCTGAGATTTAATAACACAAGCTTCCTATATGTATGTATAGTTGGACTGGTGATAATGCTTTACGAGAGCTTGAAGAAGCAAATATTTCGAAGCAGTGCTTCCCTATCTTGTTGGAATGTGCTACCAAGGTATCCCATTTGTTGGCATTTGTATTTATTTTTATGATTGCGTGCCATTCATCTACTTGATAATTTGTTCAAGGTATCCCATTTGTTGGCATTTGTATTTATTCTTTTGATTGCGTGCCATTCATCTACTTGATAATTTGTTCAAGGCAATCAAAGTTGCTACAGACTTGGAGACAGATGAACCGCATATAAGTGGCACGGCAGTGATAACATTGGAAGGTTTGGGTTTATGTTTTTAATATATGTGGAACTACATTCAGCTACCGACTTAGCTCAAAATATTCATTACTACCAATGATATTTATTGATCTCATTTCAGGCTTATTCTCGTCGCTAACTTATTTCTTCTCAAGAAATGGATCTCACATGTTGGATTACCAGCTTGCTCTTCAGCGACGTGTTAGAAAAGATACTGGTAAGTGGTTGCAATTTTAGACTAACAATAATATGCGGCAGAACTTGCGAATATGGTTGCTGTCCATACACAAGCGAATGGGAAATGGGTTGGAAACCTTTTGGTTAGTCATTGACATTTTTAGGAGTCTCTAATTTAAAATATTATAGAATCTAAATTAACAAATCGAAATCATTTATGCGGAGAAAACAATTTAAAGATTTACTTTAAACATGAAAGATTAAATTGTTTTTAATTTTGGATCCTGAAACAGTTGGTGCTAGATTGCTACAGATAATTACTGTTTTCAGACCTTGAAAAGGAGACATGAAATGAGATACATGATAGTGTACATTTATTTTGCGAACTGAAGACATATGAGGATCCTTTTCCTTGTAAAATTGGTCGACCAATCACAGGTTGATTAATCAAGGGCATTGTAAAGGGTTCCAATAACTAGTATATAACTATATATTTTATGTTCATGCTGGAGTTATTACTGCATTACTACAATTAACCTTCATTGGTTCTGCCAGGAAGAGCTACTGGAAACTGGACATGCGCTTTTAGTTTATGGTGTTTGAATCCAGCAGTTGTGTTTAGAGATGTTGCTGATCTTTCTTTATCAATTATCTTGACTTCAGGGTAAGTACAATGGGTACCTAATGACCAACCAAGACCAAGTTTATAATTGGTTCAGAACAGATTTCTTTTTGTATTTTTTTCTCATGATTCAAGAATGCATCTCAAAATTTATTCCTTAGCAATGTGTCCCTATTAATCAGTACCATTTTCGGAGTCTGGGGAAAATTCCTACGGAGCCAGTGGGCTGGTTGGGATTTTATAGCCTGACCTAGACTGATAATATAAGGCAGGGAAAATCAGGTCTTTTAAGCCTGATTTCATATAAGCATATAATTATGACTGGGCCTGTATTCTTTTGGATCTGGGTGGGTGGGGAGTCAAGCAGCATATTTTTTTCAGTTTTCGGCGGAATTAACCGGAATATCTGGACTAGTTTTCTTAGAAGCATCTCTGCTGGAATACATGTTCTGTATTCCAGTAATGTATTCATGTCTCATATATTATGTTAACATTTCCCAAATTAACTTGACGTCTTTTTGGTAAAACTGTCTTTTGTCAATTTCCCTCCTATTCAGATCTTCACATTTCATTGTAATGTCTGTAGATATACCCTACTATATGTCTGGTTTATAGAAATAGCCTTTTCACTTTATAGTCTGTAAAATGCATTTGTTGAAGTATAGTACAATTGAGGCATTGCTATCACAAGCCTTCATGTTAAAGGTAAACTGATAAGGACTTGAATTTAATAGTGTGCCTAAATTCCACATTGAGTAATATGCATGTTTGATTGAATATTTAATTATTTGGTTCTATCTTCATAATAGTTAGCTCGAGAGTGGGTTCCTTAAGTGCTTGGGTGCTTATCATAAACTTTCACCAAATAATTCATAATTGATATATGTATGTGTGTCTATGGCGTACAACTTTTTATATCTAAGATGAGGCGACTGTAATTTGTTGTTTTTAATTTCCATGACACTCTGCATGTTAGGACCAAGAATTGTTGAGGAACGAGCTTAGAGTGTTAGATATATTATATCTTTTATCTTTTAGTTAGTTTGTTATTATTTCTCATTTGTATTTTGGGCTTAGCCCATATTTCTTCTATTATAAATAGAGAACCCTATGTGTGTATTTAACACAAGGGAGATCAATCTAATATATAGTTTTTCACTATATTCAACATGGTATCAGAGCAAGTTCTCTGATCCTCTTCTGGTGGTCTTTGCTGTCTGCCGGCGGCCGGCCGCCATGACCGCCGGCAGCCCCTAAAATCTCAGTGGGCAGTCCATTTTTCTTCTTAAATCTCTGCCACAGTCAGCACCAGTCCAGACCCAGTGTGCCACTGCTGTCGCCGCCACTTTCCGCTGCCGTCACTGCTAACTCCGGCCACCGTCGTCGTCGCTACCGCCGGCCACCGTCACAGATTCGACGGGTGACCTGCGGATCTGGACCGTCTCTTCGAGCGACGGCCAACCACGCCGATTTCGAGAGCCACCTCTCAGTCACGCGCCGCCACGCAACGCTTCTTTCCGGCCAGTCCGCCGCCGCCTTGTCGCCGGCCACTGTCACAGTTCCGTCCGACAACCACTGGATCTGGTTCGCCTCTTCACGCGACGACCAACCCCACCGGTGCCGGCGTCTGACTCTTTCCCACGCTCCGCCACGCGCCGCTTCTTCTCCGTCAGATCTCGGGTGCGTGCTTGTCACGCGCCGCCTTCCCAGCATCGGCATCAAACCGCGACGCTTCCGGTTGTCTCGCCGGACCTCCCTCTCTCTGTTCAGACCTTCCAGAGCAGCCATTGCTGCCATCTTCGTCTGTCTTCAAAGCATCTTCATCTCGCCGCACGTTCTGCATTGTCGGACCTTCCTTTCTGCGTTGTGTGCTTCGTCTCAGCTGCTGATGCCGTTCCCGCGCCGTTTGCCGCTGTCCCGCGCCGTTTGCCGCTGTCCCGTGCCGTTTGCCGCTGTTCGGCACTGTTTGCCGCTGTTCGGCACCGTATGCCGTTGTCCAGGCGCCGTATGCTTCCAAAAACTGTAGGCCCCCATCACCTCGTCAGTTAGTGATGGCAGTCCCTGTAGTTTTGTCGCTTCCAGCCACTACAGGCCCCATCAGTGATGGCAATTTAGTCCCTACAGTTTTATAGCAGTCAACCGCCGCTGCAGTCGCTACTGCCTCAGACAGACGCAACTGTGTCAGTTCTTCTTGGGCTAGAGTTAGCCCGATCTTCTTGTGATACACTGCTAAGTATCACCACTTAGGAGTTGTCCAGCAAAGAATTTTGGACCTCCAACGTATCTTTGGATCTTTGATGCCTTTATTTCAGCATTATAGCTTAATATTTTGTTTCTGTTTTAGTGGTCCAGCAACTGTGATATTCCACATTTCCACCCTTCACACTAAGGGGGAGTATGTTTCCAAGACACTGCAAGTCACATATATATGGGTGTAGTCCCTGCAGTTTTGTAGATTTCAGCTACTACTGTTGATCCCGTCACCCATCCATCATTGATGGGGATTTAGTGTAGTCCCTGCAGTTTTGTAGCTCTTAGCTTTCAGCTACCACTGTTGATCCCGTCACTCTTCCATCATTGATTGGGAATCAGTCCTTGCAATTTATCATTGTCCACACGGCTCTCCTTCATCCACTTTTGAAGTTGAAGTTTCACAAGCTGCTGTTAGTCTATCTATGTTTGCCTCACACTCTTGAAGACAAATCATCTAGTTCAACACTGAGTTCATCTATTTCAAGCTTAGTTCATACAATTTGTATGCTCCAGCTTGAGGGGGAGTGTTAGATATATTATATCTTTTATCTTTTAGTTAGTTTGTTATTATTTCTCATTTGTATTTTGGGCTTAGCCCATATTTCTTCTATTATAAATAGAGAACCCTATGTGTGTATTTAACACAAGGGAGATCAATCTAATATATAGTTTTTCACTATATTCAACAGTTCTCATTGCATCTTTACTGCCTTACATCATTGTAGTATCTTTTACATACTTATTTTGGTATTTCAGAACACTGTCACCGTTGGCATCCTTTACTTCTGAGCTTGGAGTTCATTTTGAAACTAGTCTAGAAGCTCCTCATGTAATTGATGTTGACTCACAGGTCTTGGCTACTTGTCCACTTGTCCTTTTAGCCCTATAAGTGCTAGTTCAACAAGTTATAACTTAAAACCTCTTGAATATAGGTGTGGCCTGCTGTAATCTCCACTGGTCCTGGCAATTATCCTTTGAATGCAAGTTATAAAACTGCAGATGGATATGCATTCCAGGTATGTTTGCTCTCGACATATTTTTCAGAATATGTTATTCTTGCATTTAGAATACGTCTGGTTATCATTAGTTATGATTTAGGATGCAGTTGGAAAATCTTTAGAGGAAATCTTCAAGATTGTTCCAGGCGGATGCCTTGTGTTCTTTCCAAGTTATAAATTGATGGACAAATTACGCAACCGTTGGTCTGAAACAGGTCAATGGTCTCGACTAAATGCAGAAAAGCCTCTTTTTGTCGGTGAGTTATCCTTATTTATGAAATGCTTGTTGTGCACTAGGATCAAGAGAAGTTTCTGTTGATATGTTTGCTTTTACCTTTTGCTATCTATTTTTCCTGCAATGCAAATGTTTTAGTAGAGAGAAAATTACTCTGGTATTTATATCTATGGAAAGCATCGCTTGTAACTGTGTGATCAATATGCATGGGTACTCTTATTTATGATGAAGAAAAGATACAATAATAAGGAACAAAATCAATACCTATCAATTATAAATATTTGGTAAGATAAGTACATGTGGAACCACTAGAGGAACATATTGAACGGTAGAAGACAAGAAAGCAGTATTTTCAATGAAAGTAACATCAGCAGAGAAACCGTTTAAGTTATGGAGTGGAACATTTGAAGCCTTTCTAGATGTGGGAGTAACCAAGAAAGGTACATTTGAGGGATTTTTCAAATAACTTATCTTTACTTGGAGTGAGATCATGGACGAAACATGTAACATAAAAGACACATAAGGAATAGGATGAAAGTCTTGTTTAATATTCAAGACAGAACAAGGAATCCGATTGTTTAGAACGATAAGGCATGTGGTTAATCATATTGGTGGTGGTAAGAGTGACATCTTCCCAAAAACATTGTGGGACATTACAATAAAGGGTACGAGGTGTCCACCAAGTGACAGTTTTTGTGTTAAACAACTCTGTTTTGTGGTGATGAAGAAATCTGTATGACTTTAGAAGATAGTAAACTTGGAAGGACAAATATTCTTTTGAAGTTGTAAAATTTTAATGGACTAGCCAAACTGATTTTAGATTAGATTTTGGAAAAATTGACAAAACATCAGATTTTTCATTAGAAACGCTCATGTATAATAAGAAATATAATCTATAAAGGGAACAAAATAAAAATATTCCTTGATTGTTGGCTGGAACATTCGTGATTTTGGTTGTCAAGTTGGCAGCACGACCTTGTCCTTGAAACCACCATTGACAGCACAAGTGACGTGGTTGGCTGTACTGGTGGGCTTTTCAAATGGAATGAGGGTAACATTGGTGAAGGACACAACAGAGTCAGTATTTGGGAGTAGCCATTAAACACACCAAAACGTTCAATCCAGGAAATGGAGTCACAAATAGCCAAATAGAGTGATGAAACAAAGTCACCGGAGGTGAAGGAACAAGTCGGAAGGGTTGCTGGATTTCCAAAATATGAGGTCGTGAATTTCATGCACCAGAGAGTGTGAATGCATGGGACTGTTAGGCGGCAGGCTGGGGATAGAACTGGTCATTGGAGGGTGTGGCGGACTGGACAATGGAGGAGACACTGTATTGGAAGGAAAAAAATAGAAATCTTATTACTTGAAATTGTGTGATCTCTTATTTATATAGAAGTAAAAGAATCAATATCTAATAATAATGGGAAGTATTTGATCATATCTCTCCTTATTTATAATCAAATAACAAATGAGATGTTTAGCAACATCTTAAGATGACTTTGTTGTCCTGGCAATATTTTTGGTTGTATTAAGAATTTGAATTATGTTTGTGGTTGATTTGTAGAACCAAGAGGCGGAAGCCAAGATGATTTTGAACTGGTATTAAAGGGGTATTATGATTCAATTCATCACGAAGAAGGACCAGTGCGGGGAAGGAAAAGAAGGATTAAGAAAATAGATCTAAATCATGTGCATGCAGTTGATTCCCTACAGAATTCTAGAAAAGGAGGAGCAGCTTTACTTGGTGTTTGTCGAGGAAAGGTGCGTCAGAATTTTACTATTATCTAATTATTTTAGATGCTGCTTTTTTCTGGTAACAATTGTGGAATGGGTAATTTGATTTTTTCTATTCTTTAGTAGCTACAGTTATATTTCTTATAGTTTTTCCTTTGACAGGACTTGTTTTTTTTTTTGTGAGATTGAGTGAAACAAATATTAACTACTAGATTTTACCATGAGTGATTCAGATTTAAATCATTCTAGGTCATGTGAAAAAGTCACATCACAATTTTAAATGATTATTTGTGATTTTAAAAGACTTTAATTTGGATTTAGAATTGTATGAAAACTTATCCGTATTATGGCAAGCTGGCACCTTCTGCTGCAATAGACTATTACTAAAATATATTTATGAAAACAAATATTATAATGGAATAAAAATTAAAAGTTTTACGTACAGTTTGCATGATTAAAAGAAATCTACGGCCATCCACTGTTTAATTATTAGTATTTGTTAGAAATATTATATCTTTTATCTTTATCTTTTATCTTTCAGTTAGTTTGTTATTATTTCTTATTTGTATTTTGGGCTTAGCCCATATTTCTTCTTTTATCTTTCAGTTAGTTTGTTATTATTTCTGATTTGTATTCTATTATAAATAGAGAACCCTATGTGTGTTTAACACAAGGGAGATTAATCCCATATATAATTTTCACTATATTTAACAGTATTCACTTTTGTAGTCACCCATTTTACACTTTATTGTTAACAAGTAGACGTTCTTTCTATAAAATTTTGATAAAACATCCGTCAATCTAAATCTACCATCTGCAAGTGGTCATATTGATCATAATGCTGTATTTTTCGCAAGTTCTCTGATATATAAAATAACACCCGTACACGAGATTGAGTTTATGGAGCACCAAATTATTCAAGGCTCAGCATATATTGGCACTCAACTCAATTGCTTATTCATACTTCATGCTCTTTACTCTAATTGTCATATCTCATTAGGTGAAATTGATTACATGGATCACCTGACATCATTGTGCTTGGTCAAAAAACAAATTCTGAGGAGTAAAATTCACTATGGAGTCATTTTTAATAATTTTCTCCACGTGTCCTTTGTCTCTCTCAATCCCTTTTTACAAGTTAAAAACCATACAATTTTCTCTTTTCACTAGAGCCTCGTATTGAAACCGCCTTTGCTGAATTTTTATCGTCTTCTTGAATATGTACCACTCCAATATCTCCTCATATATAATCATTCCGTGTGTCCATACATTCATCTTAAATATTTTCATGTTTGGTAGAGGCTCTACCATACCATGAAAGAAATAAAAATAATGGAAAGGATGCTGAAAATTGTGTATTTGAGCTACACAACAAAGTCCATTTTATATAAGTTGATGACAATAAATACATGAAATGATATGCTTATAAATCACATTCTACTAAATGTCATTCTAATAAATGCCATTCTAATAAGACATTCATGTACTTGTGAAGATCGTAGTGAAATAAGGAAGGAAATAAAAAATATAAAAGTAGAATAAATCTTAAGAGATTGTCTAAGACATTCTAAAATATTTAGATAATATGTTTAGATATTTCTTATCTTTTATAGCATTACTGTTATTTAAAATGTTTTAATTTGTGTAGACGATAACTGCCTTAAGATTTATGAATTCAATTTTCCTTTAGCATAGTTATTTGTTTATATGACCTCATAATTACAAGCTTGTGTTTATTTGATCAAACATAGAATAATGCCTGTGTTTCAGGTTTCTGAAGGAATTGATTTCTCCGATGCTAATGCTAGAGTAGTTGTATCCTTATATCTACTTATAATTGATTGTTTCACCATTCTTTGGGGAAGAGATCTTATCTACCATGACACTATAGTATATTTTTATGAGGATTGAAAGTAGGTATGCTCTGAGATTATTAAGATGAAGATTGATAAATATGGTTGTGAAATTGAACCAGTTCAAGGTAGCCTATAGTTATAATGACTTTGATCACAGACATTCCAATGTCTAATAACCAGTGTAAATGTTAACTATAAATTGAACGTCCTTAACAATCTCAGATTATTGTTGGTATTCCATTTCCAAATATGTAAGACTCCTTTCTTTTCTCCTATTAGTTTTGAAGGAATCATGTTACGAGAATAAATTTTTCTGATTGTCTGATTTATTAAACTATCAGAAATGATATTCAAGTTGGATTGAAGAAGAAATATAATGACACCTACAAATCATTCAAAAGTCTATTGAGTGGAAATGAGTGGTACTGCCACCAAGCATTCCGAGCTTTAAATCAAGCTGCAGGTAAGGCTTAAATCCATTTAAACCAAAGCTGATTGTTTTTCAAATTTTTATACTGATTTCCTTTTATTTTCTGTAGGGCGCTGTATACGTCATAAATTTGATTATGGAGCAATTATCCTATTGGGTATGAACTGCATTCTACTTTGGTTCTCTTCCTCTTTATACGTTGTTTCTCTCCTTTTGAATTTAGAATTTTAAAAACTGAGTTTCATATTTGAAAGGGAGGTTGGAATTTTTTTCGGTTTTCTAGAGTATGCAAAATATTACACTGGTGGTTGCTTTGCCAGAGTTTACAGCTTTGAAACTATTTTCTTTTTCATCAGTTGGTTTGGAACTAATTCCTTTAAACATGCTTTGAATGTTGGTAGATGCTACCATTGGAAAATATTTTCCTATGGAATGTAAAACTTATCTAGAGTCATGACAGTTATTCCTATGGGGCAACCGTAAAACGACAGTTCTGTCTTATGAGCTATTTATTTTTGTTTAGACTATAATAATCTGGCGTTTCCCATTGTGCTCTGGTAGACCATTGCCTTACAGTTTATTCTTGGGCTAGGGTTTATGTTAACACTGTTCTTTGTATAACTATCAACTCTACACTTCCAACCCAATTTTCTATCATAATTGGTGTAATTATTCTTATGGAGTTAGATGAACGTTTTCAAGAAGAAAGAAATAGGGCATTTATTTCAAAGTGGATAAGAAGACCGTTGAAAGTATATGACAGCTTTGATTTGTCATTGGAGGGATTAAAGTCTTTCTTTGAGAATGCTAAGGTACATTGCATGTTAGTTTATTATAATCTACCTCGATCTTCTTCAAGGTTTAGTGGTAAAAGAATTACCCATGCATGGTCAACTTGCTTCAGGAACACTATGGCATAAATACAGTGCATGCCACACAGAGTTTGGATATAAATGGGGATGTCCAAAAGAAGGATCAGAATGCATGTTCCACAAGAAAAAATAATCAGAAGCTGAACAAGTCTGATAATGGAGATGGGAGGGAAACAACAATGATCGAGAATAGCATTTCTTCACCCACCCTAACCTCTCAAGATCTTGTTGAGTGTGAGCCATCAGCTCAAAAGAATAGTAGCACTTATAGTTGTCAATATCTCCCACAGTACTTTACAAAGACAGATCCAAGGTATCTCTCTGTTTCCGTCATTTTGTTGTAATTTGTATGATTCTTATTTTTAGTAACTAAACGTCTAAACTTAATGATAGACACATCTGTTTTGAAGAATTGGGGCAGTTAAATCCTTCTTTGACCTCCAATATCAAATCTCAGACATTCAAGGGAGGGATATTAATCTTCTATTTAGTACAAACTGAAATACAGAACATCCAGCTAATTCTTTGATTGTTTATTTAACAAATAACATTTTCCTTTCGTGTTGTCAACTAATCTTCGAGCATATGTGGCGGTATGATTGAGTTAGCCAAACTGTCAGGGGTCTTATATTAAAACTCATGGTACTAGTGTAATTTTTCTCTTTTCGTTGAATAAATGAAGAAGGCACCAATTGACCTGGATGAACTATTTTCCTTTTTAAATTTAAATGAGAAAAAGTAGATAATCTAAATGTGCTGTTCCCTTATGTTTGTGTATCTTTCTATTTTGTTTTGGGTGGGTTCATTTAGGTTTTCAATTATGTAATACAGGATCTGTTAGGTTCCTAGATAGAGGAAACCTGGAAAAACCCACTGCAACCACCTATACTCACTGCGTAGAACTATTATTATTGATTCTGGGCACAAACACAGTATGAGAGCAGCCAAGGGACAATGTTCCCTTCACACAGGATGCCAAAGATCCTGTCAACCCTTTTCCAAACTATCAAAAACGTCCCTGCATACAAAGACCCCCAACTATATATAGAAAGTCTCACCCAACCTAACAACCCAACTAACAACTACTTCTCTATATGTTTCCTCCTAACATACACATTACATATCCTAACAGGATCACCTTTATCTTCTACGAAAGATACATCTAGACATTCATTTCTATGCCATCAAATAGCAATCTCTAAACATAAATATATTTTTCAATTATTTTTACATTATGAAGCAACATCAGTGTAGTTACTTGTTGGCAAATGTAATTCTTGCAGGTTCACTGCAATCATGCACGAGGAAACTTACGTTGTAAAGGAAACCCCTTGTATAGACGTTGACTATGGTCCCAGTAGCCCTCATTACTCCAAAGATGACAACTCTGGTTCCTTCATAATTGAGGCCCCCGCTCAAATTCCAGGTCACGAGTCAAGTCTTTCAATGTCTTTGAATACTGGAAGCAAAAATTCTTCAAGGGCTCAGTCTTCAATTACAGTTACTCCTAAAAGGAGTGTAATTACAAATGATATTCCAGAAATGGAAAGTGTTAATTCTTACCATCATAAAAGGATGAGGCCCACAGTCACTCCTTATATAAACCTTGAAGAAAACTTTATTGCACCTTGTGCCAGTCCTTCTCTTACACGGTCCAGAAAGAGCTCTGTAGTTGTTAGAGAGATAATTCAGGCAAGTGAATATGATTTTGAGAGGGTTTTGAAGTCAAATTCTCCTCCATTACTGATAAGCAATATACCCGGTTCATGTTCACCAACTGCCCCTCCGCTAGACCAAAGATTATTGATATTTTGTTCACTCTGCAAAAGTCCATTAGGCCGACCTGAGAACCATCTATATCTTAGGTGCTCGATGATTTCATCATCAAAAGTTCATCTAAGATCCCTTTTGAAACAGAGGCTGAGAACTTGCACTACTGATACTTCAAAGAGTATTCCAGTTCTCATTACTGATTCTTTATTTGTTGATCAACGAATTTGCAATAGAATACCCAAAAGCGCACCAGAACACGGTATTTGGTGTCCAGAAGATGGGTGTGTTTTCAGCACCATTTTCTGCCCCTTTTGCAGTAATGTCAGCAATTTGCTAGGAGTTCAGATCATGGCTACCGACTCATCAAATGTTCAGTTACTTGACAAGGTAACTTTCCACCAGGATCAGGCAACCTTGTTTCATTTATGCATGAATATTAATATCCTTATTTGCATTGTACTTTGCTGTTCCAGTTCCAGCTGTGTCAATTTTCTCTGCTAGTGTGTTCTTTGTATTTCTCTCTAACATTTCTTTTGCAGATATTGTTTTACTTTGATTCATTGGAAGTTAAGAGCAGTGAGGAATCAGGGAGCACTGATTCAGGAAACGGGGTAAGATTAAGCCATATGTCTTGTTAGTCTTTTCCATGAAGATAACACTATTAAACAGTTTTTGTTTTTGCTTTTTTTGTGATAGTGGCCACTTTGTTTCTAGCATAATACCAAAAGCAAATGTTTTATGACGGGAACAATATTTGAAACTGGAATCTAAAACCTCCCCAAACACAATCTCTTATGTATACTTTTGAAATTGTTCTTCATGCATGCTGAATTATAATTTATAAATGAGCCATATATTCCTCTGACACTTTATGAAAACATCTCCTGAATTGGTACAGGATCTGTTGCCGGTTAATGACTCTGGTGAGGATAAAACTACTGTCTTAAATTCTATTGAAAAATATTCTTATCTTCCCCGACCAGGGAATGCAGAAGTTTGGAAGACTGGGAAATCAAAGGTAAGAATTCAAGTAATGCTTCATGCATTTTTTTTTGTTGAAAAATACTTGTCTTAGAGCAGTCTTGTTTATAAATGATGCAGCAAAGACTAAGAGGCTTGCGCTGTGCAGCAAACCAAAGCTGAAGCCAGTAAGATTGGATTTGTGACGCAGTTTTGGTAACCGTGTTAAGAACACAAATTGACCTGAGTATGGTGATTTTTCAAGAATTGAATCAAAGAATGTGTTGTTTGACATCAAACACATTTAATGTAATTAAATTTTCTACGTGAGTATATTTTTATTCTTTTGAATTTAATTGAGTAGATACGTTGGGAAACCAGTCATTCTGGGCCTTCCATTTCTCACCGACTAACATTTTAGAGTCAAATACTTAATTGATCCCAATCAGTGGCTTTTTCAATTTTTTTCTTCATCTTGTCGGGGAAGTATCTATAATTTATAAGTAGTTTTTTGTTATTGATAGTTATTGATGAGCTAATTTTCTATCTATGCCGTATTATTTTTTGCACGAAGTACTAGTGTTGATGGTTTCATTACTTTGGAATTTCAGGATTAATTTCTTTTCCGGTCTTCAAGGTCTGCCTCCATTGCTCACCACCCGCAAATGACCCAGATACTAAGTAGGAACCATGTCTCGGTTTTATCGGAATATCTAATAGTGATATCAATGACCCGAATTGTAGTGGTGCTTCTGTACAGCAAGTTATAAAAGATGGCTTTCTCTTTGTACATTTTGGAAGATGATTTCTAGTTACATATGTTGGCTCAACTGAGTTTTTCTGTAAAGCATTTCCAACAATACCATCCTGTCTGTACATGGAACTATGTTCGAATATTTAATCCACAATTCCAAGTAAAGAAGCTCCTCTTTTCCTAGAGTTATGTAGAGAATCTACATTAACATGATTTAGATAAATTCTGAATCCTCTTTCCACGAATTGAATCATAATACCCCAATGCAGTTCAAAATCACCATGGCTTCCTCCTCTTGGTTCTACAAATTTAGTTCGAACATAATTCAAATTCTTAATAAAAAATTCAGAGTAATGGTCCACTATACTTACATCCGGCCATACCTACATTCAAGAGATAACATTTTGAACAAGCAGTTACAGGTCCGAAAAGAATGGTGAATTTTAACGATAATGGATAACTAAATCAACATCAATTACATGAGGAGCTTTTAACTAGTTTCAAGTGGACTCCAAGCTCCGAAGTACGTCATTATGACTGCTCTGAAATGCTAAAGTACGTAAATGACAGGTTTAATGTCTCGGTAGGTCCTTATTTTCGGCGTGAATCTCAAATAGGTCCCTTTTCTTTTCTTTTCGGTGTCTCAATTGGGTTCTTTTTTGTATAAAATTGTAGTAATTAGGGGTCTGCCGTCAAATTGAATAAACGGCCGTTAAGTTTGGGTTTGGTGGCATGATGACTGTATTGATTAATTACACGTGACATTAAAAAAAGAGTATGAATTGATTTTTTTATTAAAAAATGGATTGCACATATGTTAAATCATGTAACTTAAGGACAAACTGGGAAAAAAAATTATGTGCAGCCCTGCAACTGAGAAATCGAAATCAAATTGGGGAAAAAAATTGGACTCCAAATTAGGGTTCGTGGGAGAGAAAAAGAAACCCCAATAATTCCCCAATTCAAGCCCTTCAAAGAAATTTCCAAATCCAATTTCATAACCTAACCCCAAAATTGCAACAGTTGAATTCCAAATCATTTTACAATCTGCAGAAAGGGAATCAAAAACCACCACCCCCAATTCGCGGGCCACACGCGAGAACAGAGAACTCAAAAACCCCAAATGAAAACCCTTGCCACGAAACGCAAAAACCCTCGTAACCGTAGAGGCCTCGCCGTCGCGAGTGATGAACATTGCGTGTGATCCGTCGGTTTCGCATCCTCCTCCCTGCAACCAGAACTAAACCAGAAAAAGAAAACGGAAGAAACTCCCTCCCTTACGACGCGAATCAGCGCAAGAAAAGAGAGAAAGGGAAAAAGAAAAAGAATGTCCAACGCGCTGTCGCAAACCACCACAAAAGCCGCTTGGTCGCGCCATCTCCACACCGTCGCCGCGCCATCACTGCCGGAGTCATCTCTCGTTCCTGCGATACCCAGCCATACCCCGGAGTAAGAGAAAGGAAGAAATCTCTCTACGTTGCGGTTAAAGCAAAGGAATAGAAAATCTCTCACCTTCCCCGATTTGATTCCGATTTTGGAATTGCAGAGGAGAATAGGGCTTTCGGCACTTTGATTTTCCAAATTTGCCCTTGCTTAAATTATATTTCCACTATGTACATTTAATTTTTTAATTCAAAAATTAAAAAAATATAATTGACACACGTTTTTAATGCACGTAAATTAAAACTACACTGTCAGCATGCCACGCAATACTCTCCTTAACGTCGTTTGTTCAATTTGACGGCAGACCCCTAATTGCTACAATTTTACACAAAAAAGAACCCAATTGAGACGCCGAAAAGAAAAAGGACCTATTTGAGATTCATGCCGAAAATAAAATAGGGACCTACCGAGACATTAAACCTAAATGATACTACAAGATGCTAGGAAGTAAAGAGGCTATATTATAAGCATTATTCTAATTTTAAAACTATTCTTTTCCGGAGTCTGGCTTCAAAAGTGATAAAACATCACAATTGAATAATAGACACTATTTTGAATGTCTTATAATTTTGAGGTTCTCATTCAGTTATTCAAAATATAAATATAAGAGTAAATATAAAGTATTCAGTAAAACAAATTTAGGATATTATTTGCATGAGGACGATCATGTTGCATTTGGATATGTTTGTGCTGATTTCGTACAACAAACGTTAACTTCATAGGAAAAAATGAGTAGGAAAATTATCGAATTGGTCTTGTGATCTTCATTGTAATTGTAGATATGGACACTATTTAAATAATGTTGGTTTCACCTAAAAAATGTTTAGGATTTCATATATGACTAAATTAGCGAAAAAGGGTTACACTGTTTATTAGGTAATATTAAAAAGGAGTTAGACTATTGATTAACTTTCACCCAAACATTACCAAAATCTTTTTATTTTGAGAATACATTATCAAAGTCAATGTTTAACTCCTTTTTAATATTTTGAAGAACAAAATGATTTTATTGAATTTTTTGAACTTTAAAATTATGTGAGCATAATGATCTCCGTTAAAATACTTCTTTTTTCCAGACATAAAAAAGTGACGAAAAGAGCATATATTATATAACATTTTTAAGAATTTTTCATTTATTTATATTTGAGGGAATAAAGATGAAAATAAAATTGTTGGGACTAAGAAAAAAATGATGAGAAATAAAAAAAAATTGAAATGACAATTTATAAAAGTTAGTGAATAAAGTGATAAGTTTAATAAATTAAAATCAGTATAAATTTTTAATGATGGGAAACAAATTAAAGTCTTTTTGAATATGCTTGTTTTGAATTATGTATCATATTATTCTCTTCCCTTCACCTCCATTTTTGTTTTTCTAACACTTATCAAATCTCTTCAATATTTTAGTAGTAAGGAATATAAGTTCATATAACTATTTTTTTTCCTATTCGTATTTATGTCATAACACACACAAGACACTACTTGTTTTTCCTTGTTAAACAAAATTAATAGTTGTTGCACTAAAAATATTCTACCCTATTTCTCTTTTATAAAACCACACTATCTTCCTTCTTTCGTCCCTATATCAAAACAAACCTTAGCATTCCACCTTATTTTCTTCATGCTACCGCTTATTTTTTATTTTTTTAAAATTTAATGAACTTAATAATTAGTCAGTTGATGAAAAATTATAATACAAAAGGTAACAAAGAAAAAAAAGACTTACCATGTTGAAAACAAAAATAACTAAAAATGCTTACAAAATTTATAAGAAACAAAAAAAAATAGATATAATTCAACGGATAAAAATATATTTAAGTATTTTTATTTACGTACATTATTTCTATTGCTATTTTGCCCTTCATTTCCATCATTTAGACCAATTTAAGATCCACAACTTTTGTAATCTTTCTTCTATACTTCTATTTAATTTTTTACGTGTTGGTTCATTTGGGCTCAAGTCTTTTATTCACAATTTCTTTTCCAACTTTTCTCTTACATATATTTTTGGTCTTTGTTTGTCACTAATAAAATAACTATCCTTTTTCTCCCAGAACAATTTCTATTTTGGGTTCGGTCCCTACAGTGTTATTTAAATAAGTTTATTTCACTGTACAGAACATACTTAAATTAGTTTTAGGCCTCAGCCTTAATCTTTGCCTATCCCAAAAATCTTAATAAAGAAGTGGAAGAACAGTAGTGGTTTCTTTCATAAGTTCAACGAAATGACCCGAGAAGTCAACGAAATTAAAGCCAGATGGCAAGTACATTCCAAAACGAACAAAGAAAATCCAGAGTGATTCTCTAGCGTCTAAAACAAATTCATAGCACTTAGATAGTTAATTTATTGGTAATTGTAGTCGACAGAAAAAGAGAACTGATTTTCTGACTATACTAGTAATCTGCAAAAAACATGAGACTCAATACTTATGTCCTTGCTCTTTTCAAAAGGAGGCGCAACGAAAACATGCCAAGAGCAAAAGTTTGCCAAAACCATCCTATTGCATTGGAAGGATCTACCCTTTGAGCCAGGTGCCAAGCATAAATGGCCTCAGCAATGTGTGCAATTGTAGCCAGAAGAAACACCAGCCTTGTCACCAACATTGATCGAAAGACAAATAGACATGTAGCTCTGAGAAAGAAAACGATCCCTATGTCAGGTAAGAAAGCACCGCAAAAGAGTGAGATCATTCCAATGACGCAAAACAACCAGGCGAATATCGTGGGTCCATCCAGAGTCGCTCTTTTCCTCTGTTGCCAGTAAGATATGGTCAAAGCCATCCCCTCACGTGAGGAAACCATGGGAACATAGCCAATCTCCTGTTTGGCTTTAAGATAGGAGAAATAATGGGTGACCCCCACCTGTCGAAAACGAACACGGAAATCATGAAAACCTGAGGAGGTTCTACCTATTAATTAGAGAAAAGGATAGACTAACTGAAGAACCTTGTGTACTTCACTGGGAAGAATGAACGGCTGTGGAAGCCACCACCGATTGAGCAATGGATATAGGATTGTATAAACAGCGGAGCAAATCCTCCCAAGAACAAGAGCCCGATCCACAGTTAGGGTAGTCTGTGGTAGTTCATAATCTAAACTCCTAAGTAGAGGCTGTAGGAATTCAAAAGAATTGACCGGTGAACCTGAGAAAAGAAGATATGTTAGGAGAAACAGCAAGAAAGAAAGAAAGAAAAGGATGATGGATTACCATCAGATATAAAGTAGGCCTGGCCAGCAGCTACAGGGCGTTTTGCCTGGCTAGGATTGTCATCAAGAAGTCCCATGCTGGCCAATATAAGAGCATGGACAAGGTTATCCACAAAAAGCCAATCTGATTTTACAGTTTGGTCGCCAATTCTGAACAAAAGGAGACCCAACTTTGCCATGGTTACGATCCTTGGAAGATGCCTGTCTTCGGCCGGACCATAGATTGCAGCCGGACGAATAGCACAAGTGTAAAGATTTCCGGATTTGTTCCTGTAGGAGGAAAAATTAGTTACTAGTGTAAGAAAGAGGTCAAAAGAATTAAATACATACATACATACTTGAGAGGGCGGGCATTGTTCTTTAGAACCAACTGCTCAGCGATTGATTTACTACGGCCATATGGATCGGAATGGTGATCAATTGGGAAATAAGGCAATGTCTCATTCCCGTTGATGATCTGTTGACCACCGAAGACAACATTGTATGTGCTACAGTAGACAAGCCTCGTGATGCCGAGGTCGAGACAAGCGTCGAGAACATGGCAGGTCCCATTTATGTTGACTTCATCAACACGACCAAACTGGAGCATCTCTTTACCTGACATTCCAAAGGCCGCAAGGTGGAAAACACAATCGGCACCGCGGAGGGCCCTTTCCACGTCTTCTTTGCGGCGAACGTCACCTGTGCAGAGAAATAGAGAGTTAGGTTTAGGTTGTGGAGTTAAAAAAGTAAGAAAAATTGGAAATTGAAAAGGGTAACCTTGAATGCAGAGTACTCCCTTATCGTGGAGAGGAGGGGAAAAAGGAGAAGAGGGGCGGAGGTCAAATGCTCGGACCTCTCTGGCATCTCTTCGGATGAGCTCCAAGCAGAGAGCAGAGCCTACGAATCCGAGTCCACCCGTCACCACAAAGGTCTTCCCCTCTATCCCTTCCGTCTCGCTCAACTGCATTCTTCTATTCTCTTTTTCAGATCTTGCCTTCCGCCCTCTCACCTCTCCATATTCCCCTTCCCCCAATTTATCACATCTCTTATGTACACATCGTAAACTCACTTTTCTTTTTTAAACAAAATAATAAACTCTATTTTACTCACTAAACTCATCCTACGTGGCATATCATTTTTTTTTAATCTTTTAATTATTTTACTCACTGAGCATAGCTGCTTTGTGTTGTCACATGTTTGGTTCACTTGGCTCGAGTGAGGTCTAGGTCGAGTCTAAGTCGAGCCAACTTGTCTTAATCTTTTAGTTCAAGTTGATTCAACTCAATTTTCATGTCGAGCCAACTCAATTTAATTCTTTGGATTGAGTCGACTTGACTCGACCTTTGTTTTGGATAATTTGGCTTGACGTTCATCATAAGCAACTTAGTATAACTTTCGTCTATGAAACTTGACTCAACTTTTGTTCTGAACAACTTGACTCGACCCTCGGTCCATGCTAACTTTATTGGACCTTTGGCTTGTGTTAATTTGTCTCAATTATTTAATCCAAGCTTACTTGACTCAACTTTTAGCTCGCATAGATGCATCTTCACTTGAGCCGACTTGACTCAACGTTTGACCCGGATCAACTCTGCTCGACCTTGGACTTAGGCTGACTTGCCTCCATCTTATCCTTAGCCACCTTGGGCTATTATTTATTGGATTTTACAATTTGGATCTTTTGCCCACCCTTAAGTCCACCTTAGTCAATAGTGAATGAATTATCCGATTATTCATTACGTGGCAATCTCAGATCAATTGACATGTAAATGTCATGTTTATTGATGTGGAAATGTTAAAAGTTAAAGCTATTGGGTAAAAGGAAAGAATAAGGGTTTGTAATTGAAGAGGGTTAGGGTTCGTGGAAGTTCTTCCATGAATTGAGCAAAGTCGTTGTGGTGAGATAGGTATAACTTCTTCCCAAGGTTGTTCTTCTTGTTCCAATACATAAGATAAAGGAATTTCTCATTCCTCACATGGTGGTAGTTGGAGGGGAGGTGTGATAATCCCTATTTGTAACTGTGGTGATATTGCTGTAGCCAAAATGACCAGAACTACAAAGAATGACTAGCAGACAATTTTGGGGATGTCGTCATTACAAGGTTTTATGAATACCATTTTCACTTTATGTGTATTGGATTTATGTGTTGATACATTTCCTGACTTTGAAGTTATTTTAGTGAGTAACATGGTGATCTTCAAATAGGATGTCTTGTAACTTTTTCAAGTGGTGTTCTGAAGAAAACCTTGATGAAAGAGATCTACAATTGTCAGGCAAAGGAGGAGGATATATGATTTGGAAAATTTAGTGAAATTATTGAATAAAAGGATAAAATTCGTAGTTGGAGTTGTGTGTGTTGGTATTGTGCTGAACATTTTGATATTGTGGTTCTGTTTAGGTTGATGTTGTTAGGTGGGCAATATGGTTGTATCTTATAAAATTCTTAGCTGGAGTTGTGTGTGTTGCATTTTGATATTGTGGTTCTGTTTAGGTTGATGTTGTTAGGTGGGCAATGTGGTTGTATCTTTTGTTCATGTAATGTTGAGGTGAATGTTTAGATTCATGTGTTTAGGTGATTTTTGTAGGTTCATGTAATGGATGATGTATGACTCTATGTTATAATGAGTTCAAATGAAGAATCTAATTTCGTTATGGATTGTTCAATTTATTCTCCCTTTTAATTAAAAAATGTGCAATGTGGTCCCAAATGTATACGAACATGATACATATGAAGGATACTTGACATAATATAGTAATAGTAGTGGTAGAAGTGGTAATATAAATCATTTAATAACATAAGATTAAGATTATGACGTAATAAAATAATAATATTATAAGAAAAGCACCATTAAAGTGCTTAATATCAATACATAATTAAAATGCATAATATTAGTACATATACACCATCAAAGTACTTAATTACAGTTGATCAAATTACATCACCATCAAAGTACATAATTAAAGTGGTTAATATCAGTATAAATTACATCCAAATTTTTCCCAATGAAAGTAAATCAAATTACATCTAAGGAGTTTCTCTTTTGATATCTAACTTGTTCCTTCTCATTAGTGGACTTAACTTTGGAATGGATTCTTGAGTTGGTTGTAGTGGTTGAGGGGATTGGAGACCCGATGGCTGTGATGTAGAGGGAATTGAGGACTTGGTGGCTGTGATGGTACAGGAGATTGGGTACTTGGTGGTTGTGATGGTTATGTGATGTCAGGACGTAAGGGACAATGATTTTTGTTGTACCCAACTTTACGGTAGATATTACACTTCTTTTTGTGGCCACCGACACTCATTTAGGTCTCATCCCTAGTTAGCTCTCATGCCTCCAACCTTTGTTTTTTCTTTAGCCTCCCACGCAACTTCCTCTTAAATGGTGCCAGTACATCTAGGAAGCTTGTTGTTTCCCACAGCAGGTGGCCATTTACATGATAAATGATTGAGGCATATGTCTCTTCATATGTGGATCTTTTGAACCAACTTGGAATAAAATTTTGTGGGTCTACATTTGAGTACTTCATTTGCAATTGCATGACAACAAGGGATCCCACTAATCATACACTTCCTACAGTTACATTGTTCATTGTCAAGGTAACTTGTTCCCAATGACTGAAACGTGCTTAACCTCAAAGATCTTTTATGCAACCAGCTGAAAGAAATAAAGGACATGAACATAAATAAAAAATGGACATGAACATAAATAAAAAATGGACATAAATGAGAATTGGATATGAACATAAATAAAAAATGGACATGAACATAAATAAAAAATGGACATGAACATAAATAAAAATCGGACATGAAAAAATGAGTATTGGATATGAACATAAATGAGAATATTTCCTTGGGATCCAATATCTTGATAAATTTGATTCATTGTTAAGTCTCTTTTTAATCTTTGGGCAGATGGAGAAATCCATAGATGCCACATTGGTTATGTTCGTGGCCCATCGCTTCATGAGATAAAGTTTGATCTCCTCCAGCATGGTGATAATGAGTTTTCCTTTAGCATGAACAATAAGACTGTTGAAAACTTCACTCATGTTGTTATCAAGGGTATCACACACTGCTTGAGTTGTGAATCGAGATCTTGACCGATACCTATTACAAAAAAGTAAGGAAAAGGGTTACCATACACGAGTTTCGTTAATGTGCATGTAAGGAAAAAAGTGTACCTCGGAGGAATAGATTTGACGTATTTATATAATTTTACATTGACTTCTCTAATATTGAGCATTTCTCTCTTCCAAGCCTGGGGGTACATGCTTGTAGCAGCCCTCCACATCAGATTCTTCAATATCTGACCAAAAAATATTTTCCTAAAGTTTGCATACACGTTCCTCATGCAGAATCTTTGTTCTGCCCCAGGCAAAAGTTTGTGGATAGTTGGCACCAACCCTTGTCCACATCAATTTACTAATCAGACAGACATACATCAATTACAATGCATGAAGTAAAAACTAATCAAAGCATTACACGTACCTTTTGCTGGTCAAACATCCACGTGCATGACCCACACACTTCATTACCCCCAAGGTCTTCAACCAATAACTGTAAATACCACATCCAAGTGTCTTTATTCTCGACTTCAACTACTGCATTCGCTAGTGGTAACATTTGCTCATTTGAATCCTTAGCAACAGTAGTAAGCAGCTCTCCCTTATACTGACCTTTCAAAAAACACACATCTAAACAGGTCTATAACTCACAAAACTATCCTTATAAGCTTTCAGACAAACATAAAATCTCTGGAAGATTGAGTCACCATTATCACTATCTACTTTAACCTTACCTGTTGACCCTGGGTTACACCTCAACAACTCATGTGCGCAGTCATAAATCCTTCTAAATTGTTCTTTAAAGTCACCTTCAAATTGACTTGAGGCCATTAACTTTGCCCTTCATGCTTTAGAAATTGAAACATTGGTATTTCATTTCCTTAATGCTTAAGAACGTATCTCATTCACCCTTAAATTAGGATTGTCTTGTAAATACATATCTAATTTTTCACTCAACCACTTACTATTCATCATTTTAATGTTAAATTGTCTACCGCAAGTACGATTATTAGCTATTTTCCTTAATTGCCAAATTTTGTGTGATGACAAAAACCCATAGTAAGCTACCCATGGACACTTACATTGGCTACCCATGTCTCTCACCCTTATTCTACATTTATCATTTTTCACAAACTTTAGAGCCCTCCAAGAATGAACAACATAGCTTCTAATGGCCTCCTTGAATTCATCCTTATCTGTAAATGTAGTCTCAACTTGTCATCTGTAATCTGCCATTGACTTTTGTTTTCCATATATAGGAAATAGACCATAACTTGGTCTATCCTCACTGTCATACTCCTCACTTGCACTAGTTTCTAGAGTTAACAGGAATTTAGAATCTCATTCATTATTTGACAAGCCCCTACCATGTCCTTTTGGTTCAATACCACTCTCTTCAGCCCTATATTCTTCATCACTCTCATGTACCTCAAAACCAATACCAACATCTTCTGCCTACTCCACGCACTCATAACCACTAAGATGATCCATATGTGTTTCATCCTCACTGTCCAGTTCAACTTATTCCTTATTGTCCACTCCACCCTTTGTCTTTAGCAACTCACCCTCAATCACCAACTCAGCATCATTTTGCACGTCCACCTCAGCCTCTGTGTGCACCCCCACTTCAACACAGTCAACTGCTCCTTCCTCAACCTTTTTTTTACGCTTCAAGTTCATCATCACATTTCCTTCATCACCAGCCTCAACATGTGTCAAATCTCCAACCCTACTACCCTCACCACTCTTTAAGGTCCTTGACAAAGATAAAGAATTTGATTGACATAATTTTCTACAACTTTCAGGGTTTTGGGAATCAGGTTTTCAGGGTTTCAGGATTTGAGGGTTTTGGGGTTTCGAGGATTTAAGGTTTCTAGGTTACGGTGTTTAAGGGTTTATGGGTTTCAAGGTTTCAAGGTTTTGAGGTTACGGTGTTTTAGGTTTTCAGGATTCATGGTTTCAGCGTTTCAGTGTTTCGGGGTTTCAAGATTTAAGAGTTTCAAGGTTTTAGTTTTTTTAGGTTTCGGGGTTTCAGGGTTTCGAAGTTTTATGATTTCACGATTTTAGGGTTTCAGGGTTTTAGTGATTTAGGGGTCCAGGGTTCAGACTTTTAGGGTTTCAGAGTTTTAGGGTTTCAGAATTTCAGGGTTTCGGGGTTTTAGTGTTTCGGGGTTTTAGGGTTTCGGGCTTCAGGGTTTCGGGTTTCGGGGTTTCAAAGTTTCAAGCTTTTGGAGTTTTAGGGTTTCAGGGCTTTAGGATTCAGGGTTTCGAGGTTTTAATGATTTGAGGTTTCATGGTACCGAGGTTTTAAAGTTTAAGGGTTTTAGTGTTGGAGGTTTTAAGGTTTTAGGGTTTCAATTCTTTCATGGTTTCACGGTTTCAAGGTTTTAGGGTTTCAAGGTTTCAAATTTTTCGAGTTTCAGGGATTCATCCCGAAACCTTGAAACCTCGAAACCTCTATACCCTATACCACGAAACCCTAAAACTTTGAATGTTAAAATCCTAACCGTTTGTAACCCTGAAAATCTGAAATCGTGCATCCCCGAAACCCCAAAATCCTGAAATCCTGAAACCCAAAAATCCTAAAACCACGAAACCCTAAAACCACAAAATCCTAAAACCTTGAAGCCCTAAAACCCCAAAACCATGAAACTCTGAAAACCTGAAACCTCAAAACCTTGAAACCCTGAAACTTTAAAACCTTGAAACCCGAAAATTCTTAAATCTTAAAACGTCGAAATTCTAAAACCCCGAAAGTTCGAAACCCTGAAACACTAAAACCTTAAAGTCCACAAAATCTAAAATCCTGAAATCGCGAAACCCCGAAATCTTGAAACTCAGAAACCCTAAAATCTTGAAACCCTGAAACTCGGTAACCCCATATGCCTCAAACCTTGAAACTTTGAAATCCCAAAACCCTGAAACCCCAAAACCTTAAAACTCTGAAACATCGAAACCCCAACACTCGCAAACCCTACAACCCTAAAACATTGAAAGCCTAAAATCCTGAGACCGTGAAACCATGAAACTCCAAAACCCTAAAACCCTGAAACACCGTAACCCAAAACCTTAAAACTCCAAAACCCCAAAATCCAAAATTACTTAACGTTTGAAACCCCAAAACTACGAAATCCAGAAATCTGAAAACCCCAAATCCCTTAAACTCCAAAAACCCTTAAACTCTAAAATCCTAAAACATCGAAACCCTAAAAGGTTGAAACCTCGTAATCCTGAAAGTCCAAAACAGAAATCCCAATCCCCTTAAATCCTAAAACCCTTAAACCTTAAATTCCTGAAACTTTGAAACCCGAAATAGTTATTACAAATTATTGTTATGTTTAAAATATAAGTTTAAAAGAAATTAAATTGTTGTTGTTAATATATATTCAATTATTATTGTTAATATATATTCAATTGTTATTAATGTATATTAAGTTGTTGGTGTTAATATAAATTAAATTGTTATGGTTAATTTGTGCTAAATTGTTGTGGTCACTAGATATTAAATTGTTGTAGTTAATACATATGTTGTGAATGGAATTTTATGATCTATATTTTAAGTATGAAAATTTAATGATTAAAGATAATTCATAATTTAAAGGTGACAAGAATATGAGCGGCTTTAATTTGAGATTAATTTGAGAGGTACTGTGGCGAATATCTCTCAAACTAATGGAACTATGCGGAAGATTCTTAGTCAGATAATGATGTAGTATTAATGAACTTTAATATAAAATCTTAATTAAAATCTTGGTTTTCTAAAAATTGATGAATGAATTAATTAATTCATTAAATAGTTATATTGATTGAAAGCATTGTGTAAGATGATTTTTTTTATATAAGTAGTCACATTTATTGTTTTTGATTTTAGATTTATCCTTATTTTTATTGTTAATGATGACTATGATCTCCTAAATAAATTATGTGGGTATATATGATATTGAGGAATAAAATTTACAATTTTGGAGAGAATATTTTTTAAGTTTTTGAAGAATTTTTACTTTCTAACGCATGTGTCAACTTATGCCACGGAGATCAACTTATAACAGTTTCATTTTTAATCTATTTGAAATTAAATAAGTTTAAAAAACATGTTTTGAATTGTATTCTATAGTTAATAATATTTTATTGAATTAAATATATTTTTATTCTTTGATGTAAAATTAAAAAGATTTATATTTCAAATTTTGATATATTTTTATCTTTAAACATTAAAAATGAATGAATATAGTTCTCACAAATTAATTGCGTTAAAAACTTATGGACACATTTAAGCTTAAATGTTAATATAAAATATTGTTTAACAAACTAAAAGTAAATAACATCGTTAGGTTAAAATGATTATATTCATTCTTTTTCAAAGTTTAAGTATCAAAATTTGGGACAAAGACAAATTCTAATTTTGTGTCCAAGTTGAGGACTCTCTATTCATTCTTTTTTAAAGTTTGAGGGTCAAAATATATCAAAGTTTGGGACAAAGACAAATTTTAAGTTTGCATCTTAGTTGTTGTATTAAAAACATATTTAACCCTATATTATTTTATGCATTTATTCTGAGTCACTAATTCGGTGTCAGATAAAGAAAACAATAATAATTAATTAAAATAAATAGTGATATGTCACTACTAACCTCCTCTCCTCTAACCTCATCCTCTTTTATGTCAATTTTGTTAACTAGATTAACCTCCACCACCACGATTGTTTCATCTACCTCTTCCTCTATCTCGAGTGCCCTAAGTATAAAACATTTTCTCCTCTTTAATTGACACATTTGTTTGTAATACTTGTTCAATTTGCTACTCTTTCTTCTTCTTCTTCTTCTTTTGTTGCTTGTGTGCCTCCAGAACCAACATGCTCCCCAACCAAGAGCATTAACAAGTCTTTTGACTCTTTAATTGCACATACAACATTCTTGAAGTCATCAATCAATGACCTTAAGATCTTTTCCACTACTTAGCCATAAATCAATGTCTTTCTGTTTCTACTAAGTTTGTTCACTATGGTTTCAACTTGAGTGATATACTTGGAAATCCTTTTGTTTCCTTCATCATCGTGCTCTCCAACTCGCTCATGAGTGTTTAGAGTCGAACTTTCTTTTCTCAGTCATCTCTCTTGTACGTCTTCTTCGGAATATCTCACGCTTCTTTTGAAGTTTTAACACTTTCTATCTTCTCAGAGTCGGACTCAACAATAGCTCGATATAACATGTACATGTTTCGTCCTTCATATGTGTTGCTTTCAATGCATTATTATAGGCTATTGTTATACCTACAATATTTTTAACCACCTTTCAATTATACTGAGAAAAAGAAGATCTTCACCGTTAGCGTTTTTAACGTCGTCAGTAAAAAGGACAAATATGAATCATTTTTATAAAACATGAGACCACTCTAAATAACTCGAAAATAGGAGAATCACTTTGAATAAAACTAACAAAATTAGGAACAAAAATTGGTATTAAGTTAAGATAATTTATTTCAATATTGCATAAAAACATAATTCTATGATAAGTAAATCTTGCTCATGAAAGCATTAAATGTGAGAAGTTGGAATGAAATAATAATTTATGAGGATAAAAACAATGCATCTAAAGAGCAATCATTAAATTGAAGTGACACACGAAGACAAATATACATAGTTAAACTAATGCTTTCCTCTTTTACTAAAACCAATTTATGTCCAACTCTTTTACTGTGTCAACTCGACAATCCTGGCTGGGAAAAGCTCGACCACCCTAAGGAGCTGAGTCCAATCTTGTACGAACTCTGCTCAAAGACTTCAGCATCTTGGCAACTATGCTCAAAGACCGCAACAGCCCGATCAATATACTTTGGGAGCCCGACTGTTCTTTGGAAGAAGCTCTCTTGGCAGCCCGGCCACTCAACTCGAGATTCCGGCTGAACCACTTGACAAGGTTCATAATATGAATTTTGATGGCTTCTCAAAGGAAAGCATCCTTGCACATTTTTTACTCCACATGCTACTTTACCAAAGTGTGATAATTTTCTACTTGCTCAAAAATCCATCTTTCCCGAGAAGAATCAAAGCCTTAAATGCTGGAAGAAAATCAATTATCTTTTTTAATCTCACGACAACACAGCGGGAATGAAAAATTTTCAGCCAAACCCTTCAATTTCAAAGGATACTAAGTTTTTTATAACCGACCGTTTTTCATAGCATTTTAATTAAAATAATAAAGCAGCGTGTCAAATGAATATTTTGGACACATACACGTGTCAGCTTACAGGGACTCTACGTGACCAGATACATTAGTGAGGATGACCGCTGAAATTGTGTTAGGATAGGAAAAGAACGGATTTTATAATAAGGAAGAATATGGTATTAAAATCATACAAATTTTGAAATCAATGTGGTTGCAAGTGGGAGGAGCGTGGACATGAGCAAGAAAGAAGAAAGAAAAGAAGTGGATGAAAGAGAGGTTATACCCTTGCTCAACCCATACAAGATGGGGAATTTCGATCTATCCCACAGGTACCCTTCACTTTTTTTTCTCAATCGATGAGTGCGCATATGCTTGCTAATCATGATTTTTTATCCTGTGCAGGATAGTGTTGGCACCCTTAACACGATCGAGGTCTTACAACTTCGTCGCTCAGTCGCATGCTGTTCTATATTATTCTCAGAGAGCTACTAAGGGTGGCTTCTTGATTGGGGAGGCCTCCGGTGTCTCTCCTACAGCACAGGGGTACATATTTTTCACTAATTTACCATGTTTCACATCCTCGTATATCTGGACCCCACATACTCTATCTTCTATTCTACGGTGGTTGTTCTAATCCATATGCGTGGCTGGATTCTATTTGTCCAAACCAAAGGTACCCTAACACACCTGGAATTTGGACAAGAGAACAGCTGGAAGCTTGGAAACCCATTGTGAGCGCTGTTCATGAGAAGGGAGCTATTTTCTTTTGTCAACTTTGGCACGCCGGAAGAGTCTCTAACTCTCGTATACTTTCCACTCTTCAAAATTGATAACATTTCTCTTATTATAACATCCTAAATTTTTTTACTAAAAGGTAAGTTTATGTTTTGATAAAGAACACAGATTACGCTGATTAATTATGAATTTATTTGTATACAACTGTAGAATATCAACCGGATGGCGAAGCCCCGATATCAAGCACAGAGAAGCGACTTCGTAAGGATATTGGCAATAATAAAGCAACAGCTGATAGATACACAACTCCTCGCCGGGTGAGAACCGATGAAGTCCCCGAGCTTGTCAATGACTTCGTCATTGCTGCTAAAAAGGCCATCGAAGCGGGCAAGTATACGTTTGATTGTGATATTCGATTCTCAATCATCATCATTTTATAAAAAATACATAACACCATCTACTCCATCGGTCTAATAGAGTTTCTTTAGATGATTTCTAGTTTATCTATATATTTTCGGGGTGATGTTAGTATTTGTTGTTTGATGTTGTTGACATACGTGCAGGTTTTGATGGAGTGGAGATACACGGAGGGAACGGGTACTTACTGGAGCAGTTTCTGAAGGACGAGGTGAACGACAGAGATGACGAATACGGAGGTAGCTTAGAAAACCGTTGCCGCTTCCCACTGCAAGTGGTGAAGGCAGTGGCCGATGAGATCGGAGCTGATAAGGTTGGGATTAGGCTCTCGCCATTTGCTGATTATAACGATTGTGGAGACTCTAACCCTCAGGCATTGGGCCAATACATGGCTCAGTCATTGAGTGAAGTGGGGATTCTGTATATTCACTTGATCGAGCCCAGGATGGTAACACAATTCGATAAGTTTCACACCAAATGGTCACTAACACCAATAAGGAAGGCCTTCAAGGGGACTTTTATTGTGGCTGGTGGTTACGATAGGAGTGAGGGAAACGAGGCTATATCTAGCGGCGCCGCCGATTTGATCGCTAATGGACGCCTCTTTTTGGCCAATCCAGATCTCCCCGCAAGATTTGAATTGGATGCTGAGTTAAACGAACCCGATCCCACCACCTTTTACACGCATCACCCTGTTATTGGATACACGGATTATCCTTTTCTTCACCATATATAATTACTTAAGGGCTACGTATGTTTGTATCATATAAGGTTCTAAGTTTATTGTTCTACTGTTTTTCTTTGTCATTTTCTCTTTTCTAAGTTTACGTCTTTATATAAGGGCTTGAATGAGTTCAACAATGAAACTATATGTTAACAAACATGTCCTTTAGTTATCTTGTTTTTAAAAACAGAAAACACTTTTTAATAACGAGAAACAAACATTGTGTAATAAGTCCTTAAAACTAGCTACTTTCTTTAGTAATATATTAATTTAACAGTTAAGTTACATACCTGATATTAATTATTATATATGTCAACCTTTAGATACAATAATCAAGGTATAACTCAGAGGATATTTCATTATATTTTGAAAGTTGAAACAAAATTATTGATAAAATATCAAATAACCATTACCTTATATGGAAAATTTAATCGGCTTGAGGAAAACTCTATATTTGTTATTGGAAAATGTTTTTTTTGACAACATATATTTACCAACTATTTGACAATGTCAGATGTCACGTATTCATTAGTTGTTTTTTTAAGATGGAACTGCTTGTCCGGGGGCATTTTTGGAAGGAAAAAAATTTCAGAAACCCTTTTGGCGGTTTGAGTATTCTTCTTTCTTAGTTTTAGACCTTTCTGAAGTCTCTCTGCAGCTGCAGCACTCTTGAGAAACACCCGTATTGTGGGTGTCCCTATTTTGGATTAGGGTGTTGTTTCGTAGAGTGTATGTGGTGAGGTTCCTCGGTGGTTTATTAAGCGGTATTTTTGGCAAGGTTTTGTTGTTTTGCGCACATCGGCGAGGTGGAGATTGGTTTTCCGCACACACCAGCGACGTTGACGTTGGATTTCCGCACACATCGGGGAGGTGGAGGTTGGTTTTTGAGTGTTATTGCTGGCAACGTTTTGGTCTTTCGCACATACCGACGAGGTGGAAGTTGGTTTTTTGCAAACACCGGCGAGGTGGAGGTTGGTTTTTAAGCGCAAACCGTTACAATGAATACTTGATGCATTTATGAAATTATAGGTTAATTTTGTATATTGTTTATTTGGTGAAATTGTAGGAAACTTATATTTGACTTTTTGTGGAGATTAAAAATAAAATAATTGGTTTTGCCTTTGGTTATTTGTTGTTGTAGGTAATTTTTTTATGTAAGTGTTGACTTGATTGGAAACCGAAATGGAAGCATGTAATACCAAAGTAAGTAGAGTTTTTTTTTTTATTTGTGTTGTGGTTGTTGTTTTGGAACAGTGATTGTAATGTTTGAAATTTGTACTGTTTTATAGTGGCGCATGCGGACACACTCAACCATGACACACACCCTACATCCAATGGTTGGGGAGCACAGTTACCACAGCTGGGGAGCAGGGCTTGACTTCCAGTACAAATATGACTATTAATCGATTACCATGGACTCAGACCTCTGTCCAAAGCACCAGGACCCCCCACTATCATCCTAATAGCACCCTTAGGGGGTCTTCCTACCACATTGGGTTCTCCAACCACACTAAAGATAAATCCTAAATAATACTACACAACGACAAATCAAACAAACATAATATACACAACTACATTAACCAATGTCTCATTAAAATTTTTCTCATACATTTAAAAGTATCCATACATTATAACATATAACAATACTACACTGTTAACTAATTACACAAATCAATCAAGTTTCGGACTATATCCTGTGTACGGAGTTCTACAAACTCTACTTTTGTAACGCTTACACTGTCCTCTGTCCTTCATAACACTTTCATGGTTGTCAAAGTTTGGGACTCCTCCCTCCCTTGCATAGTCATTGTCAAAGTCCTCTACTGCACAAGGCGTGAAGTAACCACCATCATGTTTGTAACCACCATCATCTTTATTCTTCTCTTCCACCAACTCAGCCTCCAATTCAATTAACTCTTCTTCAAGTTCTTCAATTAAAGTATCTTGATCATCTAAAGCAGCCATAATTGCTTCTCTGTGTTTGCTTTTGCGTCTTGCCTTATTTTCATCCTTCAAATCCTCTCCCATTGTATTCATGGATGCTTTCACAATCGACTCACTAATTTCTTTGCTTGATGCACCGTAATCATCAAGCATATGAAATTTAACCCAAAATAGCATTGTACAAAGTCATTCATTCAAACTAATTTTATATGGACAACAAAGTACATACCATACCCCTCTCCATAGCACGTTTGATGAACTTGTCTCCCACATTTATATTAATCCAATGCAAAAGTCTAGGGTACTTCTCTACACGAACATGAGAAGGAATAAAACGATCACAAAACCAAACCTGCAAATACATCACACAGGATATAAGTAGTATTTGGAATTCACTACCAACAAACAATCAATGTACAACATTTACCTGCAACACGTAAACACAACCATCCACATACACATTGATCGCACCTTCTCCTTTCTTCCACGCTGTAGAAGCTTTGCATAAGCTCCTAAATAGATAATGATACACTATATGACCCCAACAATAATTACCCAAATCACTTATTCTATCAACAATTTCAAACATAATTGGGAAGACAGTTTTGCTATGATTAGGAAACAACACTTCACAAATTCCAACCAAAATATTGTACAAGCTACAAAAATGTACTGAAGGCAACTTCTTGTGTTTTTTCTTAAGGAAATCATATATGAACTGTAATTCTTGCTTTCCATCACCAAAGTACTTGCGACAATCACTCTCTCTAAGTTGATTTTCCTTTAATTTAATATTCTCACCAACTAAACTCAACCCTAAACTCAAACATACATCAATGGACTTGAATTCCACAAGTCTTTCTCCAAAACAAAAACAACTAGTCTCATCAACCCATCTAATCAATAATTCGCTCAAAATATTCCTACTAATTTTAACATTTTTCTTAAGTTCTAAAAACCATCTAAATGGCGACTTCGAAATGATTGACTTGTGCTCCTCACTCACTAGTTCATTCAATGTACCAACAAAGTTGCTTTTCATTGAATGACGAACAAACAACTGCACAAAAATAAGTATACTTCTTCTTACGAAATAAACAAACAATTAAATTGACCATCAGATTCCAAAACCAATAACCAACGTTAAAATAAGAATTCGGGAATGCATTCAAGTTCTTACTTTCTTCGAAGAACCAATGTCAACGGTGGAATCCATTGCACACAACGCTCTGATCTTGAATCGTCAACGAAGATCGATCAAAAACCTAAAATGGAGAGACAAGGGCACACTTAGAACACACCAGCGAAGGAGATTGACCAACGTCCAGGAAGATATGCACAAAATGAAGAGAGAAGAAGTAAAAATGAAAACCCTCAAATGAAGACAGTACTTCACGTACAAGGGTACTTTCGGAATAAACACATTTTAACCCCTCAACCTTTTTCTAATCGGTTTCCTTTTAAATAAATTTATTGAAATTGAATGAATTGAACACTGACATCGATCTGTCGTTGGCAAAACGTTATCAATCTTACGTTCTCAACCTATAGCGGTACTTTATTATTATTATTATTTTTTATTTTTTTATTATTATTATTATTATTATTACTATATGTATACATAAAGAGAGAGGCGTTGTCATTGGGCTAAAGAAAGGAGAAAATGGTTATCAATGCGTTAATATGGATATAGTTAGTGTGGTGCAGTTGGCATGCGCCAAAATTAGTGTTCCAAAATTGGCGTGAAGGGGCAGACATAGACAATATTGTATACGATGATTTAAGAATGGAGGAGAATGGTTTGTGTTATGTTACATTTATATAGAGATAGAGACACACACAGAGAGAGATTGATGTGATTTAAGGGAGAGAGGGATGAACTGCTTTTGTTCTGGTACTCGTCGGAAGGATGTGGGCATCGAGAGCAGTTTAGGGTCAAACTCAAAGACAAAGGTGAAGAGAGCGGCTGCAACGAGTTACAGTTTTCGCGAGCTTGCAGCGGCGGCGAAGGGTTTTAACGAAGAGAACTTGATCGGGGAAGGAGGTTTCGGAAAGGTGTACAAGGGTCGTCTCTCTACAGGACAGCTTGTGGCCATAAAACAATTACGTCTAGATGGTGAAACTCATCAGGGTAATCGGGAATTTGTGACGGAGGTTCTTATGTTGAGCCTCCTACACCATTCAAATCTTGTTAAATTGTATGGCTACTGCACCCATGGGGATCAAAGGCTTTTGGTATACGAATACATGCCTATGGGAAGCCTGGAACAACATCTCTCAGAGAAGAAACCACTGAGTTGGAGAACTCGACTGATGATTGGGGTGGGGGCTGCGAGGGGACTCCAGTATCTACACTGTATAGCGAATCCTCCTGTCATCTACCGGGACTTGAAATCTGCCAACATCTTGCTAGACAGCAATCTGCACCCAAAACTCTCTGACTTTGGGCTTGCAAAGCTAGGACCCGTTGGAGACAATACCCATGTTTCCACCAGAGTCATGGGAACATATGGGTACTGCGCCCCGGAGTATGCCATGAGTGGCAAATTAACTCTTAAATCTGATATCTACTGCTTTGGTGTCGTCTTGCTCGAGCTGATCACCGGACGGAAGGCCATGGATGTCACTAGGAAACATCGGGAGCAAAGCCTGGTTGCATGGGTAAATGATGAGTTTCTTCGTCTATATTATAAGTTATATTATTGTTCTTATACGCATGCGGTGTGTTCTGTGATTCCAGGCTCGGCCATATTTGAGCGACCGGAGAAAGGTTACGCAGATTGTTGACCCTCTTCTGGAACGAAACTACCCTTTACGCTGTTTGCAGAATGCGATTGCTATCACTGCAATGTGCCTCCAGGAGCAACCCAATCTTCGTCCCCCCATAAGTGACATTGTCGTTGCGTTGGAGTACCTTGCCTCTGAAAGTGTCTCTGAAGTCTCCAGGCACCGCCAACGCAGCGCTAGCCCACCACGCCAATCACTCTCACCATCCGATACCCAAACAGACCCACACTAGAATTCAGCATCTTTTCCTCCCTGTAATATATTCATCATCTTCTTCTTCTTTTATTTTATTTTCTAAATATTTTTATTAACTTTCTTATTTTATTTTACTCCCTTGTCAATCTTTTTTTCTTGCTTCTACTTCTATCTTCTCAATAATTTCCTTTCACTTTCTAATTTCACAGATCCAAACAAAATTAAGTAATTATTATAGGAATTAAAAGTAAAAATAAAAAAGATAACAAATGTAAAAGATTTTCGTGTTTATAAATAAAATGTGCATTAGATAGTTAGTATATATCAGTGTCTGTTAGCTATGAATAAGAGACATTTTAATACCCATTTATAAATATATTGAGTATAATATCATATTATCCATCACATTTATCCGTTATCTAAAACATTAAAATTAAAATTTAATTTATATTTTATTAATTTATATTAGATTAAAATTAAAATTTAATTTATATTTTATTAAATTAAATTTATATTATATTTTTATTTTTTTTTAAATATTCACTGATACTCATAGATATACGGAGATTTTTTAAAGTTCACATATATATGTTTTTAAGAGATATCTATACGTAACCAAATTCATTATCAACTCTATGGACTAAAATAAAAAATGAATTTTACCAAAATCATTTAAAACTTTACGATTCCAAAAATTAAGACATTTAAACCTGTGAACTACTTTTTGTCCATATGATTTTAAACTAATTAATTTCAAAGCACAAAAGACCAATAACATGGTCAATTTCTTTTCTCTCAATACTCTTATTTTATATTTCTTCAATTCTAATTTATGTAGTTGTTGATATCACAACGTTTTATACCAATAAATTTACAATTTTTAAATGTCAAGTTTACCATAACATATCTAATCAATTGCTTATTTCTTCAACCATTTTTTATATAATGGAATAAATTCTTCATTCTTGATATGTAGGGGAATATAATCTGCGCCCTAACTGAATTGTAAAAAGTTTATTATTATTCAATAAAAACTTATTATGTATAAGTTTACTGATTTTTTATTAAAATTGTCATGTTTTTTGGGTTGATATATATAATATATGTTTTTACTATATCTAGAGTGTTTTGTTTTTAACTTGTTTCTTATTATAATTTTTTCTTCATTTTTAATTGATGGTGATATTTTTATTTCACATATATATAGAGAGAGAGATATATATATAAAGATACTTAAATTTTATTTCAATAGCTTGTATTTTAATTTAATTTGATCTTTTTCTTTTGATAATGACATTAATTTACCATTCAACTTCACCCCATGAACTCTTAACAATATATTTTAGAATAATTTTACTAGCAAAAAATAATAAGGAACTAGTTATAACTTTGTGAAAGAAGTGAAATAGATAGGTCGAGATAATAAGGAATTAGTTATAACTTTATAAAAGAAGAAAAGTTAAGAGTTGAAAACTTTTTCATATTAACAAGAAGATCAATTAAGGATTTCAGAAAATGAAATAATATATTCATTACATAATTGATAGTTGAAAATGTATATAATTATTATTGTAAAGTATGAAAATAACTAATGTAGATTAATGATGATTTTGATTGCATGTAACAGAGAAGGCATTTAATCCTTAAACAAGAGTGAAAAGTTCCGTCCCCGACATGAAGATGGAGAATTTGGCTTTCCTTTGGGATCTTCTAATCACATTGATTCAGATATTGTTTCTTCTAATCACATTAACCTCAAACTTACACTATTTCTAAGGAACCATTATTCTTAGCTTGGTCAGCTTCCATTAGTAAGCATTGTTGTTGTTTTAAGTTTATTACTATATTAAATAGTTTAATAATAGTAACGTGTTATTTTTCATAAAAATTTTATTTAAACTAGAAGAAGTTTCATTATTCCTACACCCTAAAACCCTTTTCTGAAACATTTGACAAAAGAATTACATCTCTTATTTTTGGCTAAAGGAGTGAATGCGAGGGAGTGAAAAATAAAATAAAATAAAATAAAGGAAAAGAGAATAAAAAATGAAATTGTTTAAATCAAGGGAGAGAGAGTGGAAACAAGTGAAAAGATCCTAGATAATTTGATTAATGTATTGTTAAATTTTTTATATATTAATATATTTAAAAAGTAAATTGTAAAATATTTTTTAATTATTTAAAACAAAAAATAATATTAAAATGAAATTTAATATTTTAATTTTAATATAACCAAATATTTTTAACATTTTCATTTTATTATAATATAATAAAATATATATTTATTTAATCAATTATATACCTTTATTTTATATATATATATATATATATATATATATATATATATATACACACACACTTATAATATAATAAGAATAATAAGTTACATTTTTATTTTTAATAGATTATTTACAAGTTTCTTCTCAAATTTCTATATATAGGAAGAAGTGAAAAATTAAAAAACAAAAAATCACTTCATTTTGTTTGTTAAACTTTTTTTCCTTTTTCAATTTGATACCCTCATCATTTCTTCCCTCTTTATTCATCAGTACATATCCCCCTATGCAAGTAATTAAATGATAAATTAATATTAGAGATTTAAATAACACTCATAAATAAATTGTATTGTTATTCTATGCTAATTATATGTAAAACTTATGTACTTGATTAATAAGTATTATATATAATAATTATAAATTTAATTGAAATATAAAAAATATTATGTAAAGATAATTATCGATATTAAACATTTTATTTATTTTTTTGTTTTAATTTTAAACTTTGAAAATTGTGCATGATTACAATAAGATACTAAAAGAAATTAATTTTACTTTTTTATTTTTAGAATAAAACTAAAAAATCAAATAATTTTATTAATATTTAAATAAATAATTAAATTATTAGTTAAGTCAAAATATATTTTAAGCCAATCTAAAATCAGTTGCTTATATATTTTCCAAATAAAATTAGAACAAATGTTTTTATTAAAAAATATATATTTTTAAAAAAATTTCAAAATGCACTAAAAGTATTGTTAATTCTTTTTGGCCTTTTGACCTCCAACTTATTCTCCGCAAGTCAGGAATTGAAGTTAGAGTGTTTGTAACCTTTATGTTGTTGTCCCTGCCACAATTTCTCTGGCAATTGATTTCCTGCTTTGGGAAATTCCATTTGATGTGCAAATAAGTAGAATGAAATTTCTTCCATTGATAGTAATGTTGTTGTCCCTGCCACAATTTCTCTGGCAATTGATTTCCTGCTTTGGGAAATTCCATTTGATGTGCAAATAAGTAGAATGGAATTTCTTCCATTGATAGTAATGTTGGCTTCATATTCATGTTAGCTTCCTTGCAGAGATGTTTTGCGCCTTTAAGGTTCAGTATTATATTGCTCTCCTTACTTCATCAGAGCAGAACATTACCAACAATATACATAAGACTGACCTAGGTTCTCAGTTCACCCTTCCCTACCACCTTTGTTCCCACCCCCACCCCCCGAACAATACAAAAACAATACAAATACAATTGCATGCTTAAAGTGTATTGTTTAGACATATCTTACCTTCATTCACTATTCCCTTGTGTTGTTACCCTATTGATCTTATTCAGATAAAAGAACAAAGATACCATTCAAAATATGAGAAGTGTCTTATAGAATTTGTGCGCTAACCAAGTCCACGCTTTAACCTGAGCCAAAGAGAAGATTTATTCTACATCCACCCTAGCATCATATATATAATGGAAAATATTGAAAAGAATTCTTAATAGTTTAAAAATATAAAAGAGAGAAATTGGAAATATAAGCTTGTGAAATTTTTTTTTTACTAAACAAGTCATATAAGTTTTTCAGAAATATTAGAAGCCAGCGAAAAGGTCTTGTGAAACAGTGGGTCGTGCAGATCTTCACCATGTCACAATGGACTTGTATTATGGCGTGGAAACAAGTCAAGAAGTTGAGTTCGTGAAACAAGCAATATACCATATAATACTGTAATAACCAGTCCTTTGAAACTATTACAGCGCCACAAACTTCTCAATTTTTCCTTCATCTGCAACTCTTAGAAGCTCGTGTCGTCACCGCCAATCTTAGATGCTTGGCTTCAAATTCAGATGAGATGCTATCTTTTGTCCAAGAGAACGATCAGCCTGCGCAGCAATACCATCCATAAAATATCACGTGAGAACCCCAAATGCGGATTTACGCTCTTTTCAGTTCAAGGGGCACACAATATATATTGTGGTCCCATGGGTTAGTGGAAAAGAGGAAAGGGTATGATAACCGGGAAGAGTACAACAAAGTGTAGGATCAAACCATTACACCCTGTTTAATGCCCCATCGCATGACTAAATGTCACATGAAATGAATAAGGGAGAAATTGGGCACATTGTTTACAGTAGCAATAAGGGTGTACGAATAACTCGCCTGAGACCAGTACGATATCCAGATGCTGCGGATTTCGTGGGTGACACGTGGCTCAGACAAAGCATCAACCCATCGGCGGAGAAATCTTTCTTGCCTGAAGTCAGAAAATAGAAAAGAAAGCTCCATCAGTAGACAAGCCAAAAGTATCTCATATGGATCCTACCAGTAATTTATGAAAGGAACCTGTCAGAGGCCCAGGATCGGTATCTCTCTCCAGGTTGCTTAAAGTTGTTCTCCTTCTCAATCATACACTGGAAAAAGCAAGATGTTAACACGGTTATTCACAAATGAAAGCGAGTTTTAAAGGTTTAATAAGCACTTTTCTAAATCTTATAATTTGTTGAATAGAAATGTAATCAGTAAGCTCTTCTAGGAACAATCTATGTAATACAAATAAACACAGTCTCAACCTTTATACCTAAGGAAAACTAACCTTTTCACGCTTCCCATCTAGGCTTCGAGGAGGAACGGGAACCCTTTCTGCATGCCGAACAGGATCAAACCTTGAAGGGAAGTAATTGACCTATGAACCAGTAGTGATCAATCGTTATGGAGGGAAATGGAAACAAGAAAAGAATAAGTTGAAATACCACGGTGGAATAATTTACCTCTTCATCCCTGTGCATGAAATTCATGAAACCTTCATGGTGATTGTTGTGATGGGCACACTTGGGTGCATTAGCAGGAATCTGCAGATAATTGGGACCAAGTCTGTGTCTCTGACTATCGGCATAGGAGAATATCCGAGTCTGAAGCAATTTATCATCGGAGTAGTAAACGCCAGGGACAACAATGGCAGGGCAAAATGCAAGTTGTTCGTTCTCGGCAAAGAAGTTATCGATGTTCTTATTCAAGACCATGCGGCCAACCGGCTGGAGGGGCAAAACATCCTCAGGCCAGATCTTAGTTACATCAAGTGGGTCAAAGTCAAATCTGTCTTCGTGTTCAGGATCCATTGTTTGGATATAAAGTTTCCACTCAGGATAGTTTCCAGCAGCAATTGAATCGTAAAGGTCTTGGGTGGCATGACTATGGTTGGATCCTCCAACTCTGATGGCCTCCTCATCCAAGAGACACTTTTCACCACAGGTGGCTTTCCAATGGAATTTGACATAGTGAGGCTTGCCAGCTTTGCTGATGAGGGTATATGTGTTGACACCAAAACCATCCATGTGCCTGTAATCCTGGGGGATACCTACGTCGTCGAATAAGAAGGAGAACATGTGAAGGCTTTCGGGATGGTGGGAGAAGAAATCGAGGATCCTCCAATTCTCCTGGATGTGGGACTTGGGATTGGGTTTCAGAGCATGGACCATGTCGGGGAACTTGAGGCCATCACGGACGAAAAAGACGGGGAAGTTGTTTCCGACGAGGTCGAAGTTACCCTCTCTGGTGTAAAATTTGACGGCAAATCCTCTGGGATCCCTCAAGGTTTCAGGGCTGCCACGCTCGTGGATGACGGTGGAGAAGCGGACGATGAGGGGAGTCTGAACTCCAGGAGCGCGAAGGAAGTCAGCACACGTGAGGTGAGAGATGTCATGCGTGACTTCAAAGAAACCCTTTGCGCTGGCTCCCCTCGCATGGACGACTCGCTCAGGGATCCTTTCCCTGTCGAAATTTGCAAGCTTCTCCACCAGATGATAATCCTCCAGAAGAATTGGACCTTCTCAAACAATTTCGGATCATTTATTTATTCAGTACAATTGGATTGAACTTAATTGGATGAAAGCAATATGTACCTCTTGATCCAACCGTGAGCGACGAGTTATTGTTCCAGATGGGGGCACCGGAATTAGTGGTCCAGATGTGAGAATTGAAAGCGCTTGATGGGCGATTCTACATGGAAAAGGAAAAGAAAAAACTCAAATTTGAATATCAGAATACAAAGTAAAATGAAAGAAAAGCAAACCTTGTAGGGATCCATGGCTCCCGAGAGGAAACAGGATCAGAGCGAGACGGAGATGAAGATGAGTGGAATTTGGTGTGTATTGGTCACACTGACTGTATTTGATTTTATTTTCCTTGTTTCTAGCTCCAATACTTATCATCATTAATCGTCTCCGTATAAGATGGATAAATCATAAAATAATGTTAATAACATTTTACGAGTCTATGGGCACAATTTTATACGGCAACCGCTTTTCCCTCTTTTCAGTTCACCTACTTATCCTCTTAGTTTCTTTCTTTCCTATCTATTGTCGATACTAATTTATTATTAATATGTAATATTATGGCCATTATGTTTACTGATCTTATAGGAAATAATTACACTAAACATATCATGAGTATAAATAATAATCTTATAAATAAGAAATTTAAAACCTGTAAATAATCTTAAAATTAAATAATAATATTAATAAATGATTTGTAAACGTTTAATTTATGAGATATCTTCAACTCTAAACCTGAAAAAAAGTATATATTTAATAAAGTAACTACCATATATATAATAAAAATTAAAGCAACTTGAATTTTTTTTCTCATAATTATATTTAAAATTATTAATTTTACAAAAAAAATGTAAAATTATTAAATACAATCAATAAAAAAAATAAGCACGTGTCAACACAATAATAATGAAGATACAAATAATATTTTAAATAATTATATATTTTTTATTTTTTTCAAATTAATATAATTCATAGACTATTATTACTTAAGAAAAATAATAAATCATAATTTCTCATTAAAAAAATATAATGAATGATGCTTCTACTATTTAGTAAATTATGTACAAGATTTAAAGAAAAATTATATTCTTAATAGCATTTATTTAATAATACATTTATTTAGTGTAATTTTATTTAGAGAATATATTTTCAATATGTAATGAAAACAATGCTTTGATTTAGATATAAACTATTAATCACAAATTTCATCTTGGACATGTTTTTTAGCTTTGTCTATAATTATGTTGTGACCTTATGTTTCTAAATTTGTTCTAAGGGTCTTATTTATAGATGTATAAGCCCCTTGCACTTCATGATCCAAACAATGTTAGATTAAAAACAATTATACTTCACCACGTTTAAAATTCTAAAATGTAGAAAAAGAGTACACATTGGACAATTATTGTTATTTTGAAATATTTGAAACTTAGCCATTGATTCATGTTTGTAGCTTCATGAATAATTCACTATGCACTCTTTGATTAACTGTGTGTCCTCGGCTTGACTTAGACGAGACCCAAGTCTTCTTATGATTTTATTTTTTACAAAAGGAAAATAATTTTATACAAGTTATTTACATTTTTACAAAACTAAATGAGAAGAAGAAATATTTAATATTATATTCCAAAGTATTATTTTTTGTGAGTTGTTTTTCTTCAATCCTTCCAACCATGGTGTTAGTATTAGATGTTGAAAAACTCCATTAGATGAGCTTAGTAGATAGATTTTGAAAATAAAAAAAATTATAATTAAACAGGAAAATTAAGTCAATAATACAATTATTAGCTAATAATGATTAGACAATATATTTAGACAAGAACTAAACTAAAAAGAGAATGGACAAACTATATCAGAGACTTCATTATACAATAATAGATACCTAGTAGACGACTCGTGTAATGAAATGTTCTCAATGTGATTATTTACATATATTTATTCAATTAATGTTTGTTCAAAAAGTTTAAGCAAAGTATAGCAAAAGCAAAATCAATACATAAAATATGATACTTGAATAGTAGAGCAAACAAGAAAGAAAATAAAAATTACACGAACCTAGTCAGAAGTGTTGATTAGATAAGTCAAAAGTTAGACCATATAACTAAAGCTATTAGATGACAAGCTCACGGGACGACCAAGGTCATCCAATACCTTAAGTAACTAGACAATTATTCCACATAATGACTCAAACAGTGTAAACTAAGTTAAACTCATAGACAAGTATGTTGACCAAACAAATTAGTATAACATAACAAGTCAATAGACTACAACAGATAATAGACGAGTCAAAGCAGGAGCGTTAGACAAGTTAACGCAAACACAACAAAGAACTAGAAAAGTATCAACATTAGACAAGTCAAAGTCAACTATTGAAACTAAATGTTGAATATCCTTACTAGAGGAGTACTTTCATTAAACGATTCAAATGATAGGTTGACTAAATGAGTAAAGTAGTCAAAGCATAGAATAGACAAGTATTATAACCATCAGAAGTCAATATTAAATCACAAAGTGATACAAAGAACAACCCTAAATTGATCATAATAATTTATCAATATCTATAATTATATATAAATATGATTTTTTAATAATTATTATTTTTGTGTTGAATAATTTTGTGTTTTATTAATATATTTTATTTTTTAAGTTTTGTAAATATTTTTTAATTTACTTTTATAAATATTTTGTAATAATTATTTTAGTATACACACTTCTTTGTCCATTTGATCATTTATCAATATATTTTATTTTATTATTTTATCTTTTAAATTTTATAAATATACTTTTAAACTTAATCAATTATTTTTAATATAATAGTTGTATTATAACATTTTTTTATTATAATAAAAAAGAGTGAATACAATATAACTTATGAATGTAAGGACATGGTTTCCATTAGTCATTATATAAAAGAAACTCTTATATAAACATATTTTCATTTTTACACTTTAAGAAATAATGATTTTTTAATTTTTTTTTTATTAATTATATTTTTTAAACATTTTTTTTAAAATTTAACTGTTTTTATATATTCATATTTTAAAACGAATTAAGTATTTATAATAAAAGAATTATCTACAAAATAAATTATAAAAATTATTTATATTTATTTTTATAATCGTAATTTTATTATTTGTTATAAAAAAACAACACACGCCTTAACGAATATGTTTACTTTGTAATAGTAATTAAAATGCGTTGATAATTAATGATAATTAATTTATGAAAAGATGAGATGATCGAGATCTGACAGGACATAACAGGTGAAGAGGTAACGGTTGGGGATAGCTTTGGGTGTGAGGTTAGGAAATGATCCACAACTCACAGCCACAGCCAGAGGCAGGGTGATTTATTTCGCGACGGTGCCATGGCACCATAAGAGAAATCCATGGCGATTTAGCAGTACGGAAGGTAATTTTTGTTTTAACAAATTAATAATTAAAGTTCTGATGTGAAATATGAATGGCGAGGCTGAGACCGAGCAATTAGCTGACGAGGATGGTCCTACTCATGTCCAATCAGGCAAAGATACGCACAACATGACAATCAGTGATGTTTCCGAAATCATTTTTGTTCATTTTCCTTACGAGGATCTTAGTCAGCATAGATATTTCGTGCTTCTAGTTTGTATTTGTTTGGATAAGGATGTGGCGTAGGATTGAGAATGAGATCCATTCATCCACCCAACAACTCCTTCTATTTCTATTTTCCTTGTTTCTTCTGCCTTTATTATTTGTTTGGGGTCAAGTCTGAAAGCTTCTAGTGGCCTGTTTCTGGCAATTTATCTTTTATTCAGATAGTGATGTTTGTTTCACATATCTCCATCTGTTATAAATTGTAGTTAACTGTTCTCATTCCTTCTCATACTCCAAAATTACATTACTCATCCATTCCCTACTTTTAAACATACAATATTGCATATTGGTTGCTAGTGTTCGGTGTCGAGGAATAAACATGTCGGCCATGTTTCTGACCGTGCCGCCATTCGAGTGCGCCTGGAGAGAGGATTTGAAATTCCGGGAAGCAGGTCGAGGTTGTGTGGCCTTTGAAGCATTCGCCTGCAATGATGTTACCCTGGTTTTCCGAGAGAATGTGGGAAGCCAGGGCTACCATTATAAAAGAGATAGCAGTCCTCACTACACAATCATATTGGGGAGTCACAGGAATCGCCGACTCAGAATTGAGGTCAATGGAAAAACTGTTGTCGATGTCGCAGGGGTTGGCCTTTGCTGCTCCTCCTCCTTTCAGAGTTACTGGATCAGCATCTACGATGGCTTGATTAGCATAGGCAACGGCAAATACCCTTTCCAGGATGTTGTTTTCCAGTGGTTAGATTCTTGTCCCAATTGTAATGTTCAGTATATTGGCCTCAGCAGCTGGGACAAACATGTGAAGTATAGAAATGTAAATGTCTTGTCCTTAACACACACTCATATGCCCCTTTCGAAGCATGTTGTTTTTGGTGATTATCAAGTGGAGGAAGAGCTTGATGCAGCAGACTCTTTCAATTACAAACACATGGATTATGACAAATGGGGGCTAAAAAATTTCCTCGAGAGTTGGGACTTGTCTGATGTGTTATTCATAGTTGGTGAAGAGCAGAAGCCCGTTCCTTCTCACAAGGCAATTTTAGCTGCATCTGGAAACTTTCCTGTGTGCTCCTCCTCATTTGTCATCAACATACCTACTGTACCGTATCCGCTTTTCCATGCACTGCTTCACTACATCTACGTGGGCTGGACCCAGGTAATACCTTATTAGTTTTGTATTTGCTATTGTTGATGTTAAACTTGGAAATTGAGATCTTCAGTTTTCTGTGTATATTCATGTTTATTTTTTATTATTACCATGGTAATTTTGTGACTTTGTCGAACTGGTTATCTTACTTCTTTTTTGGTGATTTTAATTTAATTTGATGTGTTGTATTGTACCCGTTAAATTCCTTTTGATATTTATATTCTTAAGGTAGTTGCGTCTTTGTATCATGTAGGTTCCACAGGAACAACTTGGTTCTTTGAGGGCTTTAAGTATACAGTTTGAAGTGATGCCACTGGTGAAGCAGTGTGAAGAGACCATGGAACGGTTAAAGCTAGATAAGAAGTGGTTGGACACGGGAAAGAATGTGGAGCTAACCTATCCATCTATCCGACCTCATTGTTCAACTTTGCCGTCACTTCCTATCAGCATTCATCAATTGAAACAATTGAAATTAACCGGCCAGTTCAGCGACGTAAGCATCTACATTGAGAGTTATGGGCTCATTGCACAAGCACATAAAATTGTTCTCAGCTTATGGAGTATCCCCTTTGCTCGGGTGAGCCAATTTCACAATCTTTCGTCAGATTTAATGTTAGATGCCATCTCCTCCCTCTGTGGGTGGTTTTTTAAGATTCAAAGAATTAATATTTATTTGCTTAGAGATTAAGTTTCTACTTTTATGGATGAAATTGAAAAAGTGTTTCCAAGTCTCTTAAGTTATTTTTTCTACAGTGGAGGTATATCTTCTGGTAACAACTTGACTTTCTGAGGTCTAAGGAATGACTACAAATTCAATCTAGTTAGTAAAACGATTTTCATGTTTAGCATTAAATCAAGTTACTCAGAATCAACATGCCTTGGTACAAATTTAATTTTGTGAAGCTAATTAATGTACACCTCAATACTGTTGTAAATTTCTTCAATGACCAGTGTGTTCTACTTGTGTCTTTGCAATGCAATTTAAACAAGTATTTGTCTTATCTTTATGCATCATAAATTTCTATTTATGCAAGTAACAACTATGCTAGTTTTACCCGGTGGTTATGTATTTCTGCAACTGTCAATTTGAGCTATTAGTTAAAGATCCCGTTATTTTATCAGATGTTCACAAATGGAATGAGTGAAAGCGTTTCCTCGGAGGTTACTTTAAGGGATGTGCCACCAGAAGCTTTCAGGGCTATGCTTGACTGTTTATATGATGGGCAATTGCATGACAAAGTTATAGACTCTGGTGCTTTGTTGCTCCAACTCCTTTTATTAGCTGATCAATTTGGAGTGACTTTTCTTCAACAAGAATGCTGCAAAATGCTTTTAGAATGTCTCTCAGAGGTAGTTTGGTAATCTTCACTCAACGGAAATCAGTACTTATTTGGAAGTTAGAATCATTTATCCTGTGGATGCCACTTGAACTAACTGTTTGGAGAAGAGAGTTGCGGTTTTGGAGTTGTGAAAACAAAAGAAGAGATACATTTTATAGTAATCAATTCTAAGATATTGATACTTCTCGTCAACATATTATATGCAGGGATGAAGTTCTTCTATTGGGTGAAGGTCATACAACAAAGTTTTTCTGTTACACACAAATTGAATGGAGGAAGCAGACAAATTTGGCAACTAATAATACCGTGGCCTTTGAAGCTAACCATTGAACTTTGTTGCAGGACTCTGTATGTCCACTCCTCCAAGTGGTTTCATCAATCCCATCGTGCCGACTTATTAAAGAGTCATTGCAGAGGAGAATTTCCATGAACTTTGACTATTATACCAGTGCGAGTACTGACTTTGTTTTGTTAGATGAGACAACTTTAGTCAATATCATTAAGGTGTGTTTCTTGTCAAGTTGCTCATTTTTTGGTAAATTCAAGTAATGCCGATAATATCCAAGAGGTCATGCATCTACATTGGCTTAATGTAAAGCAGAAAAGTTTTGTTAGTAGCGTGGCATAAAGAATAAAGGATTGAAGATCTACTTATCTATACATGCCATTGAAGTTAAAAACATGATTTTACTGAATTTCTGCGTATGAAATTTTGAGGAGGCCATAGCTGTTTTATATGAAAATTGTAGATATAACTTCTCTCATTCGAAACAATAAATTTCTGTTCCAAACCCCTGAATACTAGATTAAATATAAGTTATTCATCAGCAAAATTGTCTGTTCCAGTGGGTCTAATTTTGTAATATGAGGTCATATGACTGATAATTTCTTGATCTATATTTGGATTTTGCAGCATCCGGATCTGACAGTAACGTCTGAAGAGAAAGTTCTTAATGCAATTCTAATGTTTGGCATGAATTCTAAAGAGTTGTTTGGGTGGGAAGTGGTGGATGCGTTAATAGTAAATTCAAGACCCGAACTCCTTTTTGGTGAGAGGCTTCAGTTAGTCCATGACTTGTTGCCGTTCGTGAGATTTCCACTGCTACAATATTCCTTACTTGAGAAGGTTGGTAATCTCTGCATTGAGATACCTATGAACACCTTACACAATAGTAGTTAGTTGTTCTAACTATAATGTTATATTTGTGTAATTAATTTGCAGTTGCAGAATAGCAACATTGGTCAGCATATCCCTGTTTTCCAAAATCTTGTAAGTTTGCTGTATTTGAATCAATTGAGGCTGTAAGTGTAATGTGATTTGTGTAAATCTTATTTTGAATAACTATTTTTTATTTTATTTGTTACAGGTTAATGAAGCAATCAATTTTGTTAAATGTGGGCTGGCAGGGCTAGAAAACGAAGAGAAGTAAGTTCTTCGCTTTAGTTTGCCTCAGCTTCTTCATTGGGGGCTTTTAAGTCATGCAGTGCACTTTGGTTGTATAACGTTTCAACATCTAGGCTGTAGCCTCTCTAGAAAATAACAATAGCTTATTTGGTTGAGAAATCATCTGTAATCCTATTAAATAAGGTATTATGAATATGGATTCATAATTCTGGGTTATTCTCATATTTTTAAAACAAACTTATAGGTTTACTTGGATTATAGAGGGGATTTCTATTCAAGATCCATACAAGAATTTGATGACATAATCTATTGGGTGACACAGTCTCTCTCTCAAGCTTCGTACTCTTCCCTTCCTCTTTTTTCATCCTTGTTTTCCTCCTCCAAATAGCCGTTCTAGGGCCCATGCTGGCGAGTTTGGAGTAGGGATATAATAATGGATATGGGAAAGGAATATTAGAAGGGTGGACAGTGGAAAACTTCAAATGAATATACCATATAAGTATGTGATATAAGGATGGTATATATAAGGTACTCGTTAGTTTCTTGGCCATTTAGGGTTTTCTAAGTATTTCTAAATTAAATTGGCGTTCTTATCCGAAATGGGATACTTGGCTAACAATTTGGGAGTATTTGGAGTTTTTGGCTTGCTTTATAAGTTTTTGAACTTTTAAGTTGTGACTAATCACTTTTCTATTTACGTTATGAATTATTCTCATATTTTTCTTTTCCTAGAGAAGAACACGTCTAACAATAGTTAGCTTACACTACCTTTCATTATAGTGTTCGATTCCAACATAGACGGTCCAGTTATAAGGAACTCCAGTATATTTGCGATGGGGATGACCACGGAGTTCTGTACTTTGCTGGCACATCCTATGGTGAACACCCTTGGGTTAATCCTCTTTTGGCAGAGGTAGAATTATAATTTATCTCTCCCCCCGCATTTTTATTTGGTTTAATAACTTATATGGTCTATATCATATACAATCTTCGTTTTTTTACTTTTCATTCCTAAAAACTACTTGTTTTCGTCCCTAAAAGTCCTATTGTCCAAAATTGTAGGGACTAAAGCAGATTAAAAGACGTATGTACAGAGATAAAACATGTTAAAAAAGTGTATCTGTAGGAACTAAAAGGAAGTACATTCTAGGTACAAAGACTTTAAAACCTAGAGATTGTATAGGTATAGGAACTGAATGAGTAATCAAGTCTTCTCTTTAGGAGTTGTTATGCTAAGGTCTTACGAATGAACTGTTTATGCATTCCCTTAACTAAACATTGTGTGTGGCAGCCGAGGAAAATTACCATAACAGCAAGCAGCCCCCACTCAAGATACACTGATCCCAAGGTTTTGGTCTCTAGAACCTACCAGGTATGCTAAATATTATAACTACAATTGACTGTTGAACTCTTATTTTATTGTACGGTATCTAACTTAATGTGACCATCGCAGGGAACATGTTTTGCTGGGCCCCGCTTGGAAAATGGGCAGAATTGTACCTGGTGGATGGTTGATCTTGGCCAAGATCATCAGGTATGCAATATGCTAATTATGTATGTATGTTTACTACCATTTACTAATAGTACTTGCATTTGGTCATGCGCTTTAAGCAAGTGCTTAAGGATTTTACTGCAACTCTCCAACCTCATTTATCAATTTGAATGGATCCTTACTTCTTAGATGTAATGCACATTCTGTTAGATGTAATGCACATTCTGAGTAAAATCGATGGATGCAGCTTATGTGCAACTACTATACCCTAAGGCAGGACGGTTCCAAGGCCTTCCCCAGATGTTGGAACATTCAGGTAAACAGTCCCTTGAACTGTGGAGGGTTTCTGTCTTAATATTGTTGTATGTTGAAGGGAAAGATTAACCAGTTATGGTGTGTAAAAATTTCAGGGCTCACAGGAGGGAAAGAGCTGGACGAATTTGAGGGTCCATGAAAATGATCGGAGCGTATGTAAACCGGGTCAGTTTGCCTCTTGGCCCATAGTTGGCCCCAACGCTCTGCTTCCCTTCAGGTATTTCCGGGTTGTTCTCACTGGACCCACCACCGATGCCACCAATCCCTGGAATTTCTGCATTTGTTACTTGGAACTCTATGGCTACTTCCTCTGAAACGATTTTGGTTCGTTACCGTTAAGCATGCCAATACCACCATACTTTAACAAAATACATACAATTCACTTCCGTTATGTACATTATGGTTTGCTAAGTCATGGAAGAAGGTTTGTTGTTCGAGAGAAGTCAAGTTTCACAATTTAATGGTAGCTTCTTTTTTTATTCCATCTTTTAAATCTGATTACAAGAAACTTACGCATAGAGGCTGCTCTTCATCGCAACGTCTTTTAATAAAATACCAGCTGGAGAAGAAACTTTGATTTTCGTCAACAATGGAGGTAAATTGATAAACTATATATTGGAATTGATAGCAATAGATCACGATGTATTTTTTAATTGTATTTTTTAACTTAAAATAGACAATTAGAAATCTCGTTGTATTTTTTAATTGTATTATTAACTTAAAATAGACAATTAGAAATATCACTTTTACATCTGAAATCTATAATACGATAGTTGCACAACAAACGTATCAGATATTGATCTGTCGAAGCAAAATGAAGTCCAATAATTAAGAGATAATGTATTAACGTTCACCAATTTGTATCGCAATGATTTGAAAACTTTTTTTTTTCGCACTTATCTCAGTTATCATATGATAACTGTGTTGATACCTCAATCAATTGACGGTAAACAAACTAGTTATGAATTCATTTTGTAAAACACTTTATTCTAATTGTAATGGACTCATTAACATTAACATCAGGGGAACCTGAAATTAAATTAAGTTGTAAATCAAAATTTTCCAAACAAAGTCAATCATTAGAGTAAACATATAAACGAGTTTCTATAACTTGATTATTAAGTAATATGATGGCTTATAAATCTTTATCTTAATAAATTATGGAAAAAAAATAACAGATGAAATGAGGCGTTGGATGAAGCCATCAAAATGGATTGAGATTTGAGTTAATTAAAATTAAACATGATTATTCAGGTTGAATTCTTAATTAGTTCGATTGGTTCACTGATATACCTAAAATATAAAGAAAAAAACCTGTAAATATAATGTTAAATAAAAACTTCAATTCTTTAATTAATAGTATGTTATTAAAACCTTTTATAATCTGCAATTGGTGAAAAATATTTATGATAAACTTTAAAACTTTGAATGATATTTTAATTCTTTAATTGTTATATATTACGTATTATATGCAATTTTTTATTTTAAGTATTTAATCTTAAATTGTATGTATTATATTTTATTACACATATAAAAATAGAATGCTTTTATCTTTTATGTATTAAAATACATCTTTAAAATGTATTAAAATATGTTTTTAGATTATATAATTTAAAATATAGTTTTTAATTATTGATTATACGATCTAAATGAATTTTCAGATCATATAATTAAGAAGATTTTTTACTCGGATAATTTAAACTTTTTTCATACATATGGAGGGAAATGAAGAAAATAAGTGTTAAAAAGAAACTCTCTAATATACATAGTATATCTGAAGATCCAACTAATAGAAAGGAAGTGTTAAAAGAAACTCTCTTAGTCTCTACAATACATGCATTCTAATAAATTTTAAAATGGTTATTTTACATTTTATAAAAATGATATTTAAATTAGCTATCTGAAAATCTTCAAAAACAAAACTTTTTAGAATTTTCTAAACATGATTTCAAGAATAAAATTTTCAGAAAAAGATATCTGAAAAGTTTGTTGGAATGCAAAAATGCGGTCTGAAATAATTTTTTCCAAAACAGAATTTTCATTAAACGTTTTGAAATATATATAATATATTTAAAAATAATTTTTCTAGAACAAATATTTTAAAATACATAAAAAAGTTTTTTAATTTATTTTAGAATGAACCTTCTCTTTTCTTCTTCCTCTGCGGTGAAGAAAGGAAGTGACGGTAATGATGATGACGTGATGTAATGAAGAGGGTATCTTAGTCTTTCTGTATTAGCATGAAATGCCGTTAGAAATGATGGGGTGCAGGAAGAAAAGCCCCTAAAGAGGGGAGATCAAAGCAGAGCAACGCAAAGCAGTGGGATTTTCTTCACTCTGCTGCTTAGCAAGTGAAAGCTAAAGCAAAGCATGAATATGCATATGCATAGATTCAGAGCAAGGGTTTTTCTGCGCTCAATTTCACTTTGTAAATCTAAGTTGCATGAACACCATGTACGTCTTTTTCCGCTAATTTTACTTTTTCTCTTCCTTATCCTAACCTAACCAAATGCTTCTTTCCGCTTACTCTATTGTAGGGTGCTCAAATTCACTTCTCTCAAAATCGCACCTCCACAGGTTTGCATCCTCCATTTCACGAGTCTCTTCATTTATTTAAGATACTTACCTTTTCTGCTCACATAGCAGTTCGATCGCAGCTCAATCACTTTTTTTATATATATCTTTTCATAAATGTTGCACTTGTATATCTAAGAATTTGTCAATCGATAATTTTCATTTGCATAACACGTGGTATCATAGTATATAACAAAATGCAGGTCCTGGATTTGTTGAATTTGAAACAGAACCATCTATGCAGATGCAAGTTCTTAAGGCACTCTGCTCGGGTGAAAGAAAGAAGGCTTCAGACTTACTTTTGGATTTTGGTTCCAGAACCCACTCATTAACTGCTGACGATTTTCTTCATATTTTTAAGTACTGTGCACGCTCTCCTGATCCATTGGTATGCTATTTCCCAAATAACCAATTCTTTATTACTGGATTCCTAATATTCAAATTTCATTTTTTTAATCCCCTCCAGCCTTTTATTTTCTCTGTTTGCAAAATCAACATGTTAAAGTTTGCTTTAAGATTGGATTTACAAATGTATGAGACCAGATATGATTTTAACTCGAGTTCTAGTTATATATATCCTTAGCAATCCTACAAATTGATGTAATGCCGATTCTTAGCAATGTATTATTAGCTTCTAACTGCACCATTTCTGAAAGTCTATGACATAGGAAATTAGCTAATAAGATATTTATGTTCTCGTGTGAGTTGGAAGCATAGGAAATTATCTCAACTTTTCCTTTTGCATGACTATGCACACTTTCCTTGAGCGTCTTTGACCACGAGTAATGGTAGAACCTTTTGTGAATGTCAAATTTATTCCTTCCCCCCCTTTTTTTTTGCAGTTTGTAATGGAGATTCGGAGATTCATGGAATCAAAAGGTGTTAGCATGAACAATCAATGCTCATCTCTTATGATAGAGGCCCTTTGTAAAGGAGGTTACTTGGAAGAGGTAAACTATTAGTTTTATACATGAAATATAATTGAGTAAATTTTTCCTTTAGTCTCTTTTTCCTTCTTGGGCTTCGTATTGGGGAAAGGGGATAGGTTCATTTATGCTCCTTTCCTTCTTGGGTTTACTATTGGGGAAAGGGGTTATGCTACGGGAATTGGTTTGGGATTAACCCACTTCATTTTCAGGGGCTTTTTTAGAAGAAAATAGTTTTTCTTCCTTTCTGAAAATACAATTCCATATGATATATGGATACTTTATCATGACATTGAATTGCATGTCTGTATATGAGGCAGTTATTAGTAAATCAGCTTCATCTTAGCTGCGAGGGTTTTTGTTTTTGTTTTTTTCTCATTTCTACTTGTTATATTTTGTTCAGGCCTTTGATGTCATTGATTTTCTTGGAGGAAGTCAATGTCTCTATCCAGTTCTCCCACTTTACAATAGACTCTTAGGATCCTGCACGAAAATGCAGAGTCTAATTCAAGCAAACAAATGTGTGGACATAATGGAAAAGATAGTAGGGAAGAGTGAAGTTACATATACCGAGCTTCTCAAGGTGGGCAAACAGAAAGTGCAAGCATCATTCTATTATGGTTGTGAATAAAATATAAATTTACTCCTTTGGAGAATAGTATTGTCTGTTTAGCTGTTAAAGTTGTTTTATTTGATAGATTATTAAGTCTGAAAGCATTTATATGCATGTGATTCATGGTCAACCACTTGATATGGACTAAAGTGAATGTTCCTTATAGTATTTGTTACAAAACGTGCTAGTTTGCACAAGGACCTGTTCTTCTCTGGTTTAGTTTCCAAATAATGGCTATATGTTGTTTCGCTCGGTGAAATTTGAGCTATTATTGTTACTTTCATTTTACTTCATTGTAGTGTACCGAACAGACAGATAATGCAAAGCTTAGAGATAATTCAAAACCCTATTCCAATTGTGGCATAGTTTTTCATATTAACTATTAATTGACAGGTGATGATGCTTTTCTTTTCTGCCATTGACATTTATCATTCAACCATTCCTTGACATTGAGGAGGGCAATGTGGATATCTTGACAGTTTGTTATATATTTCAACTTTTATTATAATGGCTGTTTGTAAGTTTGTAGTTTTTATTTTCAAACTTAATTTGAAAAAGAAAACCTGTTTTGATAAATGGGGTCAAAATATTTTACTGAAAGTTTTTAAATCTGTTTCTAACTGACTTTTGTAAACAGCAAAAAAAAAGAGGTTGTTTGCTGTGGTTTTAAGTATTTAGAAATTGTTTAGTGTTTTCTGATATTTCCTCCTCTGTTCTTTGTCCTTTTGCTACTCATCGACCCTCTCCAGCTCTCACTGACTTGACCTGCCCCGTCCTCATCCTCCTCTCCTCTACCCTAAGCTTGACTCAGGGAAGAATCGACTGACTGAACCAATGATAAAAGTGGATGTTTTGGGTTAGGTTGTATCATCAACCAGTCACAAAAGGACAATAAAGTGGAGGATCTTGATAAGCCTCAGTTGCCAGTATATGCCATTGTGCAGTTTGCTAGACTGAGATTTTCTCATTATAACTACAAAGGCTATGATTCTGTCTCATGGACATAAATACTGCAGAAAACATCATGTCAAAGGAGCATGGGGTCATTCACTTGTGCAGGGTGAGGTTGGCTTGATTATCATGCCTGAATCAGTTGGAACCCCAATGAAACGGTGTTTTCAGCAACCATGTTATTCACCTTGAGGACAAGGTGAATTTTTAGGGGGTAACGTAAACCCCATATCTAGTTACTTGAATAATCAGTTAGTTTGGGACTGATATAATTAGAGAAACATGCATGTTGCCTACAAATAAGAAAAAAAGGGTTGAGAGGGAGATTTAGAATGTTGTGGGAGTGTTCGGGCCTACATAAAGTTCTGGAAACCCTTTGTATACATTTCTGTCAGGAGAGCTTTTCTCTCAGTGACTCTGATATAGTTTCTATTAAAACTTCAAGAAAAATGGGCTTGAATCAAGTAACCGCACAATGTGTTTATTTTATTACTCTATGTATTTTATTAAACATGTTTTTCCTGTGTTTGAATGTTTTCTCTGTTTTTCATTGGACAACTATCACTGAACTTACCCTGTTTCTCAGCTTGCAGTTTTTCTGAAAAACTTGCCTGCAGCCCATCTTCTTTGGCAGGAGTATGTGAAAAACTATAGCATGAGTATCATTCCTCTGCGAAAATTCATTTGGTCATTTACAAGGTTAAGAGATTTAGAATCTGCTCATAAAACACTACAACAAATGGTGTCATTAGTTGGCAGGGGAAACTTTTCAATCGGTAAAACAGTTTATGGGAAGTTGTATTCTACTAGAATGGACATCCCTGTGCCTTCAAATAAGGGGCTAGGCTTAACCCTATCAGACTTGAAGGAGTTAAAAAAATTGGACTCTTGTACGAGTGCTGAATTATATGCACTGAATGGAGAAGAACACTCACTACTTGTGAAGGTGTTGAGGTGGTCCTTTAATGACATAATACATGGGTGTGCAAACCAAAAGAATTATATTCTTGCAAAGAAGCTTATGTTACAGGTATATATTTCACTAGCATGTACATGTTCCGTAATGCTCCATGTAACACAGGTCACAAATTAAAATATTTTTCTCCCATACTTTGTAATTGGAAAAGGTTATGAAGCAATGACACCTTTCCTCTTTCAAATGTCACAATGTCAAACGTGTTTCCAATATGGACCCTAAAACCTTTCCAACACCTGCCAAACACGTGCAGTTTTGTATGTATCAGTTTGTGCTTCATAGGTGAAAGGTTCTATACATAGAGAATGTTAAATATTAAATTTTAAGACATCAAATCCCCGAAGATTTCAATTATTGCAAGCTTCTGTTTGTTGACTCTCAATAACATATGAATATCAATATTACCTTGGCCTTATACATTCTCCTTTCACAATTTTTTAGCATGAATTTCTCGTAGTTATGAAAGTTTAAGGGAATTTTGAATTTTATCCATTGACAACGTTTATATTAATGTATTTTAACATCTTGAAGGGCGCTTCTCTGTTCAGATGGAAAATCTTGGTTTGCAGCCATCCTGCCATACATATAATGGTATTATTAAAGCAGCTGTTTCTCATGGAAATGTTGGAGATGCCATAGGAGTGGTGAGTTTGGTGACAATAATTATGTCTAGAATCACTTGTTTTTGTTATTTTGTTTTTTGAATTTATTTTTCGGTTAAATATGTTTTTATCTCCTAAACTTAGACACAAAATTGAAATTTGTTTCTATCTCAAACTTTGATACATTTTATTCCTCAAATTTTAAAAATTATATAGTCTTTTTAACCTAGCGACGTTAACTTTTTGTTAAACGATGTTTCATATTGACATTTGAGGTGTAATGTGTCAAAATGGTGTAAACAACTCAAATGTCATCCTAAAACGAGTTTGACACGTCAAAAAAATTTAATGCAGTTGGGATGAAGAACTATATCCATTTATTTTTAAATTTTGGAGACTAAAATGTATCAAGTTTGGGACAAGGATGAATTTCAATTGTGTCCAAGTTTAAAGACAAAAAATATTTAACCCTTTATTATTTGAGCAGACTGCTATCTGTGGAAGTTTTGTCCAGAAATTTTGAATACTTAAGTTTAGGTCAAATAGAACCTCAAATCCTGTCAAATTGGAATATGATGTGAGATCTAGTGTGTCAGTTATATGGTCTCGTGTTTGCCGATAGTGAAGTTGACTACTGAAAATTTTTCTTGGCCTTATATTATTTTCCTTTAATATGCAGTTGAAAAAAATGCAGCAGAAGAATTTGAAGCCGAATGATTCAACTTTAGCAACACTTTCAATCACATGCAGTAAAGCACTACAGTTAGATTTAGCTGAGGCTTTTCTGAATCAGATTTCTGAATGTCTATATCCACATCCTTATAATGCTTTGCTAGCATCATGCGATGAATTGGTGAGCTCAATTATGAAATTTCAAAACAGAATTTTCATTTACCATTTTATTGTCTGTAAGACTATAATTGTCTTATTATATTCTTTAATAAGATTTTTGAAAGATAGCTACTTGAGGTGTTATGTGTTGAGTGAGAGGAAGGGTCAGTGAAAATTCCTAAAATATTTGACTGAGTGAGTCCAATACATGTACTTTCATATCCTATTTATAGTTTTGAATAATATGCTTGTAAAATAAAAGGTGACGTATGATAGTACTGCAATTATTAAATGCACATAAAAATGAAATGGGGAAACTTCTTAATTCGTACAATTGTTTTTCTAACACAGTTAATAAAACAAGATTCTTCAGTGTTTTTCTTTTCATTATTATGAGGTTTGTTACTGTTTGGTTTGGACTTGTGGCAATGTGATATTAAGTTATTTATTTCATCAATAGGCTGCAGAGCACCAATTAAGACGAGCAACTGAATTTATACATTACATTTACATTTTGTTTATCTTATTGAATTTGCAGAATCAACCTGAACGTGCAGTGCAAGTGTTTGCCAAGATGAAGCAGAAAAAAGTTTTGCCTAATATCAGGACTTGTGAGCTTCTATTTTCGTTATTTGGTGTTGTAAATGCCCCTTATGAAGACAGTGATATACTGTCACAGGTGGATGCTGCTAAAAGAATAAAAGCTATAGAAAAATATATGGCCACAAATGGCATTAAGCACAGTCATCTTTCAATAAAAAACGTAGTAAGTTTCATTTATGTCTCCTCTTTCACATAATTTAAGAATAATGCAATCTCTGGAGGTTTTCTTCTGTTCAAATCTATTAATAACTTGTATGTCTGATTCAGAAAACCGAGAGGGGTTCAACTAAGTGGTCACTAACACTTTCTGGGGTGCAGTTAATGTAAAAAATAAAAAGGTTTTGTACTAGAATGTGGATTTATAGTCTCTTTGTGTGTCATTACCATGTCAATCCTTTTTACCTGTTCTGTTTAGTAAATAAGGAAGTTGGAAATCATAGGATTCAAGCTAGTTTGAATGAAATGAAGAGATGTTTTGTGTTATTTGTGATTAGAAGGGGTCCCTCAAGGTCAAAAGAAGCCTTTACTGAAATGCCATTCGCAGTGCTGATGATGGGCAGCAAATACTAGAATACTAGATATGGAATATTTGAACTTAGTATTACTATAATATCTGTTGAGGAAAAAACAACAGAATTTTTGCCTTAAATGGTGTACCAAAGAAATAAAAAGAACTCATGTGATTATAGATGGCGCTGCCTTATAAACAGAAGTGCAGGAAATTAAAGGATAAATATTTTAGTGAAATCATTGAGACCTTGATGCAGATGACCTACCTTTTAAAAGATGTGGTTTTAGTAGAAAAGAATGGTGTCACCCAATCCGTGAATCCAACCTCATTTAATAGGGGAATGATTTTTTTGGTGACAGTATACTTACAAGAGATCCAACCATACTGTTCATATTATGATTAAAACCATAAAGTTTAAGAGATCTAAAATATCACTTTTGTTAGGGTAAGACATGATTGGTATCTTCTTCATTTACATTGCTTATGACTTGGACATGTCCATTCTGTCTTTTCAGTTGAAAGCCCTTGGAGAAGAAGGGATGATAAGAGCGCTGATCCAGTATTTACACCTGGCAGAGAATCTTTTCATTTATCAAAACCCTTCATTGGGAACTCATATGTACAACACAGTGTTACATTATCTTGTTGAAGCCAAAGAAGTGAGTGACTCATACATCATTACTTTATATTTTGACATGCCTGGCTGGAATATGAGGTTTTCCACCACATGATATGCAGAGTGACATGGCAATTGCAGTTTTCAAGAAGATGAAGTTATGTGGCTGCAACCCTGACTCTGAAACATACAATATAATGATTGACTGTTGTACCATCATACAAAGTTACAGATCTGCTTGTTTGCTGATTTCAATGATGATACGGAAAGGGTTTTGTCCAGTGATTTGTACATATACCGCTATCATTAAGGTTCATTTCATTCTAATCTCTGATAGTCCAGCCCAAATTATTATTATTTAGTCAAAGATTTTGCATTGTACTTGATTTAATGTGAAAAGAGTAAAATGCGCAGACTTATGATTTTATAGTAGCCTTGATGCACTTCCTAATACCCTTCAATAAGTCAAGTAGTCAACCTGCAAGTGATAATTGACAAATGCATGCATTTGGTGTTAAATGTTTCTACTTATTTACTGAACGCGTGCAGAATTAGTAGCATTTACAGATCGCTCCAAAGTTACATTCTCTATGCTCACAGTGCAGGATGCATTGTCTTTTTCAAAACATCAGACATTGAACACCTTAGGCTGGATGGAGTTTGAAAGTACAAAATGCACTAAATCACTGCTCAGATATGTAATGGCTAAGACATTGGGATTAAAAATAACATGTAGTGACTACCTAAGGAAAGCATGGATTTCTTCTAGATTGTCAAGCTTTGCTTCATCTTGATCTTATAACTAATTTTACTTATTTTGTCTTGAGAGGACACTAATTTACTAGCTAAATTTCCAAATTACTGGAATCATGCAGCTGACTATGGTCATCATGAATGTTGGCTTATAATGGTTGTATCGTGTGTCATTCATTGTGCATGTGCTGATATATTTACTCTCTGTTCATGAGTTGCCATGACATCGGTCTTATTCAACTTGTAAATTTATTTTTGGAACTGTGTATCCCAATTTGATACGGAGTTTGTTTGTTTCAGATTTTATTGGAAGATGACAACTTTTATGAAGCCCTGAATCTTTTGAAACAAGTCAAATTAGATGGCATCCAACCTGATGTACTGCTGTTCAATACAGTTCTTAAACAAGCTTGTTACAAGGTACTTCACCTTTCATATTAAAATCTAGAAGAGGGATAAAGGGTGAAATAAAAGGAATTTGTTCAAAATCTGAGGTTAAGGGATGTGTTATGCTTCATATCCATTAGTTGAATTTAGGTAAAAATTGTCACTGTTGAATTAGGATTTAAGCACAAGAGGAGATTCCAACTCAAAGGTGTAGTCGATTAGGTGGGAGAACCTCTATTTCTTAGCAAATATTTCTCATTATTAATTATTTGATTTTGTTTCTTATGACTGTCTCTTTTTCATTATAAATAAGAATATTCATGTGTGTCCACAACTCACAATTACAAACAATCCTTTCAATAATAACTATAACTCAGGTTCTTTTCTGCACACTTAGCTTGCTCAGGAAAGGAAAATTTCTATCCTGATTAAAAGTCTGATGTGCGTTTTATCCATTTTTTATGGAAAAATTAGAATGTGCCCTAATGTCATTTAATTTCTTCCATGAATTAGGAAAGAGTTGATGTAATTGAGTTCATTGTGGAGCTTATGCACCGAGAGAAAGTTCCCCCCGATCCAAGGACATGCGGCTATGTGTTCTCTGCATACGTAAATTCTGGTTTTCACAGCACAGCAATTGAAGCCTTGCAGGTTTTAAGTTTGCGTATGATATCTGAAGATGGCAACATACTTGGGGAGGAGAAAAAATTTGTAAATGAATTCATCCTGTCTGAAGATTTGTCTGCTGAGTCACAGATACTCAAGTTATTTGAAGATTCTGAAGATGAACTTGCAGTTGGGTTGTTGAATTTAAGATGGTGTGCCATAGCTGGATTCCCAATCTGCGAGTCAGCTGATCAAAGTCTGTGGGCGAGAAGACTGGAAGGAAAGCGATTCTGAGCCCGAGTTTTACGAAGACACAATTGTCTTTAGGGAAGTCTCCATAAAGAGATTGATAGTTCAGTAGTGGAGAAACGCGGGCTGAGGCTATATCATACATATGTATGGTGTCAACCCTGGCCATCGTTATTGCTCCAGCTCTGCGCAGGAGTTCAATTTTTTAATCCTAAGGATACAAGCTCCAATCATTTGGAACTAGCTCAACTTTTCTTGGTTGCACCAAATTTGAATTATTTTTACGTTTGGTGCACAATTTTTTAACACTAATAAATTTAAGCAAACTATTAGTCTTTTTGTGATAAAGGAAAATTAGTTTAACATTTCGATTTGACATTGAAATACTTTGCCATAATTCAGAATCATGTATCGTGAAATAAGATAAAGACTTTCTACCTAAACATGAAATGGCTTTTAAACTCTCTTCTCGCTGATTGTCTGCTACCTCTGGTTGCTCTGGTATATGAAAATAGTAAAATTCGAAGATTTAGAACTTTATAGTAACTTAACGAACTTCCCGAACCCCTTCCACAAGTCAACTTGCAAGTGGCAAACGCACGCATTTGGGATTGAATGTTTACACTAGTACAAAATTTGCGTTGCTAACATTTATCTTCCAGAACTATGGGCATTTACTTGTTTAACATATATATATATATATATATATATATATATATATATTAAAATTGTGAAAAACATTATATTTGGCCCAAAAATAATAATCCAACTAAAAGTTTGGAGATACCTCTGAATTTTAAATGGAGCATTTGTTTTGAAATTGTTTGATTTTGAAGGGAAGAAACAAAAAGGAACAGGAGTTGCTGTGAATAAATTAGATTTTGGGGTGCGATTTTATTTTAAAGAGAGGAGGTTATGACACTTGGGCGCAATCGCTTTCTGTAGAAACATCATGATGAATGCAGAGACGAAGGAAATAAACTTGAGTAACTTTACGCTGTTATCATCGACCCGCCAAAAGATAACATGTCTCCCAATAACGTTCTATACATCTATGTATTTATACTGCAAAATACAAAAAGGTACAGCTGTACAAATTATTTAACACTAATAATGATTGACCATGGTCAATTGACCGACCACTAAGTTTGCTGGTTTCTAGATTGTGTACAGCACTTGCACAGTAAGGATCGAATTTACACCATGACAGGTTCAATTATCCACATCTTTTCGGAGGGTTTAAGAAAACAATAGATTCAATGATCACGATGATTATCATGTATGAAAATACACCTATTTCATCGTATCATCATAATAAGAAGAAATAGTATCAGATAAATAACACACATCCAAACAGAGTTCGGTGAGTTGGAATTCCACCAAATCCTCTTTAGAGAAAAGACTGATTTGATGCAATAGATAATTGTTTCCATTATCCTGTTCTTCATCCTACCTTAACCACTTTTATATGATAGCATTTTGATTAATTCATTCACCGTCCTTATGGTCAATCAAAAAGTTTAAGATATTTGCTTCGCCAATTAATGATTAGTGTTTTGGAAATGGGTTCAAGTCTTCTAGTTCAAATACTTACTTCCCAAAAGTTTATTAAGTTCAAAGTGTTGATTGGTCTAAACAACTTCTTATACATTTAGACTATTAAAAGAAACATGCCAAATGTACTACGAAGTTAAAGTGAGATTAGAAAACAATGAATGTTATATTTAATATGTGACATATTTCTTTACTTCAAATTCCTATTTAAAAATTTTGTGATGATTGTTTTATTAAAGTTGACCTAGTTATGACCCAAACATGACAGATTATGATTTAATCCTAAGTAAAACTATTTTGAAGTTGATATATTTTGATCCTATTTGGATTGTTCATTTTGATGATCAATTGTCTGGTCATATGATCTGATGATTTGTCGCCGACTTGGGAGTTTATCGTCCGGTTTGATAGTTGGTCGTTTGGTTTGTTACTTGTCTGTTCGTGTAGATGACCTATATATAGTGGTCTCGCAGTTGACTATTCAAACTGATGGCCCACCGTTTGGTTTGCTAGTTGGTTGTCTGGGTTGATGGTCTATCATCTGGTCTGTTAGGTGACCATCCGAGTTGATGATCTGCCATTTGGTTTGATAGTTAGTTGTCTGGGTTAATGATTCGTTATCTGGTCTATTAGTTGATCGTTTGGACTAAAGGTCCGCTTTTGATCTGTTAGTGACTATCTAGGTTGATGACTTGCTATCAAATCTATTAGTTAACTGTTTATATAATTGTCACGAGATTTATGGTTGACCGAACTGTCATACAATAAATATCATAATTAATTTGAAAGTTAGAGAATATGTTTCTAGATTTTGCAATTATCCATACTTAGACAACTTGATACAGGGATTAGACATTTAAGAAGTACTTGGTTTCTTAGATGGTGCATACTAAGATTCAAGTAACGTAAAAAGTTACTAACGATTTAACAAGTTTTAATACAAATAGAATATGAAAAATGTAAACTAAAAATTATTAGAATATATTTAATTGATGTAAAATTGCTTTAATTAAGTTGCAAATTTATGTAAACGTTTGATCATAACATTTTCTTATATCAATGTTTTACACCCACCATTTTCACAACTTTCAATTAGGTCGCATATATTACCCGGTTAGTAGTTTCATCAAATAGTCTTCCCACAGCACTTTGTCAGCTATAAACATATTAGCACGTTTCTCCTTCAAGTTTTTATTTTGATCACATTATCCATTTTCTTAATTGGCCTTATTTGATAGCGCCAACTTTGAACTTTGGAAGAATCTTCTGTTGTTTAAATATATTACACATAAAATCTAGTTTTATTTGGTTATGTGGATTAAATACATATATATCTTCTGTATCTAAACTTTTTATAAGGTGAAAACTTTTTTTCCATTTGTGTACATATAAAAAAACTGTTTATATTTTATATAAAAAAACTCAAAACGGAACAAACTTTCAAAGCATTATAAATTAATTCCATGCAATAGGTATAAGAAGTGAAAAAAAACATATAAAGAAAGAAGGAGGAGATGAATGGTTAGAGATGGAGAGAGAACGGTACGAGGAGAGAGACACAACACAATGTGAGACTGAGAATATAATAGACAAGGTAGGAACGTGTTCTGTGACGAAGAAGATGATGAAGTACGAGACCAGTTGCAAATTATAGTCAAATTCAACACAGATTTATAAAATTTTAAGTTTTTTTATGGACTTTTAAATTAAATATATTTAATAAAGATTAAATCAGGCTAAAAGGATTCACATTTAATCGAGGTTTCAAATTTTAAAACCCTAATCTTATATTTCATTAGACATATTGAAGCCTCCCATTAACCTAAATTAACATATTTTGACAATTATACGAGGATGTATGAAGAAAAGTGTGGAAGGGAAAATTATTCAGAGATTTGTGGTGTGGGCCCATGGGACATTAGTCATGGCATGAATGAAGACCCTAAAAATTGTGATAAAAAATTATAAAATAAAGAAAATAACGAGAACAGAGTCAGATTAAAAATTTGGACACTCTGATCATATGCAAAACGTGTGTAGTCAAAATAAGACGAGTCATACTGTAATATAATACATGTTTGTTTGGTTGGACGGAAAGAAAGAGACAAAGAAATGAAATGAGTAGCATGGTGTTGTTGGTCTATATATATTGGAGTATAAGGTTGAAGACATGGAAAAGTAAGAAGTAAAAAAGTAATTTTTGAAGAAGAAGGAAAAGAGATGACGGAGGAGCAGCAAATAGACCAAAGGAGTGGCTTCTGCCCTTCCAACTCAGTCTTCTACAGCAAGAGAAAACCACTCCCACTCCCTCCCAACAACGCCGTCGACGTCACCACCTTCATCTCTTCCCGAGCCCACCGTGGAACCACCGCCTTCATCGACGCCGCCACAGGCCACCACCTCAGCTACACCCAGCTATGGCGATCGGTGGAGGGCGTGGCCGGCTCCCTCTGGGACATGGGGATCCGAAAGGGCAACGTGGTCCTTCTCCTCTCTCCCAACTCCATCGACTTCCCGGTGGTGTGCCTCGCCATCATGTCCCTGGGCGCTGTCATCACCACCACCAACCCCCTCAACACCACGCGGGAAATCGCCAAGCAGATCGCCGATTCCAAGCCCCTCCTCGCCTTCACCACCTCTCTCTTGCTCGCCAAACTCACCCAGGCAGCACCCTCTCTACCCATCGTTCTCATGGACTCCACCATTCATCCACCCATTCCCAACGCCAAAATTGTATCCACGCTCCACGACATGGCCCAGAAGGAACCCAGTGCTCAACGCGTGAGAGAGCGCGTGGAGCAGGACGACACGGCCACGCTGCTCTACTCCTCCGGCACCACGGGACCCAGCAAGGGCGTGCTTTCCTCCCACCGGAACCTCATAGCCATGGTCCAAATCGTCCTCGGTCGCTTCCACGTTGATGACAACGAAACCTACATCTGCACGGTCCCCATGTTTCACATATACGGTCTCGTCGCCTTCGCCACCGGCCTCCTAGCCTCCGGCTCCACCATCGTCGTCCTCTCCAAGTTCGAGATGCACGACATGCTCTCTGCCATCCAGAGGTTCCGCGCCACCTACCTCCCCCTGGTTCCACCCATTCTGGTTGCCATGCTCAACAACGCCGACGCCATCAAGAAAAAGTACGATATCAAGTCCCTGCATTCGGTTCTATCCGGCGGGGCTCCCTTGAGTAAGGAGGTCATAGAGGGGTTTGTCGACAAGTACCCCAACGTCACCATACTTCAGGGTTATGGTTTGACGGAATCCACCGGTGTTGGGGCCTCCACCGACTCCTTGGAGGAGAGTCGCAGATACGGCACCGCGGGCCTCTTGTCGCCGGGCACCCAAGCCATGATTGTCGACCCTGACTCCGGCCAGTCGCTTCCGGTTAACCGCACCGGTGAGCTCTGGCTGAGGGGCCCCACCATCATGAAAGGTGAGGAATCATTAATTATTCAACTTTTCTTTTCCTACTACTTTTTCTTTTGAAGTTCTGTTCATACTCATCCAAGTGGTGTTGTTACGTCACTCTGATGTCTTTTCTCTGGGGAAATTCTTTTATATATAACTTTTTATAATTAATAGTGCGTTGTCCTTGAAAAGGAATACGGACACGGACTTTTATTACAAATACTATACACATTATTTGACTGCAAAAATAGGCATCAAACGACCCATTTCTCATGTTGTCCCTACTTTTAAATATAACGTGAATCATTATTTTTTTAAATATATGGTATGATGGATTTCGGTTGATGGATAGATAAATAAACCTTTTTACTTTTGTGAATAGTAAGTGGGTGAAATTGTGATGATTTGGTGTATAATATTAACATTGAAAAGGTGGGGATGGCAGGATATTTCAGCAACGAAGAGGCGACGACATCAACCCTTGATTCAAAAGGATGGTTAAGAACAGGGGATGTTTGCTACATTGACAGTGATGGATTTATATTTATTGTGGATCGATTAAAGGAGCTTATAAAATACAAGGGATATCAGGTAATTAAACTAAATCATGAATGGTAGATAAAGCAACGATTGTTATGAAGAAAAAAGGGAGATGAGTTGAGATGGTGTTGTTGATGTTTGTTTCAGGTACCTCCAGCAGAACTTGAGGCCTTGTTACTGACTCATGATGCTATTTTAGATGCTGCTGTTATCCCGTAAGTCTTTGAATTTCATCCATCTGCAAATATAAACTGTAAGAGCAGTAGATGAATGAATGTAGTTTGGTGATGAACAGGTATCCAGATAAGGAGGCTGGGCAGTTTCCGATGGCATACGTGGTGAGGAAGGATGGAAGTAGCCTGTCGGAAAGCCAAGTCATGGATTTTGTTGCAGAACAGGTTGGTCGTAGTTTCGACAAACACCAGTGCTGCCTTGTTTTACTGTTATTATAATGATATATTTGAATCTTTTTACGTAGTATTATTAAATTCTGAAGATTCTGTTTCTGTGGGTTGCACATTAATTACAGGTGGCTCCCTACAAGCGGATTCGAAAAGTTGCGTTTATCTCTTCCATACCTAAAAATCCATCTGGCAAAATTCTTCGCAAGGATCTCATCAAGCTTGCAACTTCTAAACTATGAGCAGATAATATGCATGCATGCATGCATCACTCTTTCCCTATTCACTATCTCTTCTTTCTTCAACACTCACCAATGTATTATTCTTAGCGGGAATAAAATTGTCTTGGTGATGGAAATAATATTTTCTGTCATTTTTGTGTGATCAAACTTGTACAAACATTTAAATACAATTCCTAAAAACCTACATTTCGCCCCCACCAAATTCTTTGTTTATAGTTTTTCATAAGAAAAGTTATGAAATTTTATTTCTGTTATTATTTTAGGAATAATTTTTTTAAGGCCAATTACTGTTAAAAAACTAATGGAGCAGCCTCGTTATTTACGTGGGCCTCTCCATGCTTAGTTCATCCTAAAATAGAAGACTAACGGACGACGATGATCCTGATATGTCATCCGCATAGCCTTAGTCTTCCCTCCCACCGGACTCCGAAGAAAGTACCCTTAGTCTTTCCTCCCGTCGGACTCCGAAGAGAACACTCCGGTCGACATTATTATCTTAGAATGAAAAGAGAGATTGAACGCTCAGAAGCACAAGACAGAAGAAATGAGAGTGTGAAAAAGATAACGATCTCACTTCCCAATAGCTGAAAAAACAGTTTTTGCTGGCGCATCTCAATCGTTAAAATAGCCTGATCCGACGGTCTATAGTATGTGACCTTTCGTTTCTAGCCAATGAATAAATCTCTAGGATCCACGTGTCTTATCCTCACCGGCCTACGCACCTCTTCCAATGGAAAATTTGCTTGGACAATAATAATCATTAATGAAAAATTAATAAGAATAATTAATAAGAATAATAAAAGTTATTAATTGATAATTAATAAAAGTAATAAAAATTATCAATTGGTAATTAGTAAATCAGATCCATTTGTAAGCCCGTCACATAAAAAATCCTTTAATTATTTCAAAGTTATTTTCAGTATATAAATTTCATTTAACATTTTCTTCTAAATTAATTAGCACGTATTTCATTAACTTATAATAATTTTATGTTGAAAAAAATGTAACTATATTACAATGGTTAAAATTAATTTTTTATATTAAAATGTAACATCACTACCAAACAATATAATTTATCTGTAAATAATTACATATACAAATATAATTTACCTATAAATAATTAGATACGGATTTAAATCCATAAATAAATAAACTATTGTATACGATTCTTTTTTATAAGTAATGACTAAAAAATTTACCGGGGAAATTTGTAAATAAAGTAAATGAAACAAATTTATTTAATAATTTTACAGACTTAAAAATAAATAATTATTAAAAATTAAAACATTTTTTTCACTGACCTCGTCTCTCCCGCTCAATCTCTGAAACTTTCCCTCTCAATTTTTTCGCGGAAACTTTCAGTCAGCTCCCTCAAACTCTCGCACTGTCGCAGTCCTTCACTTCACTGAGCTCACTCTCGCAGTCGTTCACTCTCAGGTGACTCCCCAAACTTGGTCGTCCACTCCGTAATGTCGTCTTCTCGCGCTGACTGACAGAGAAGAAGAACCTTCTTCTCGCGCTCACTCACTCTTCCTTCTTGTGGAGTTCGTTTCATTGACTTGGTAAGTAATCTTGTTGGTTTATTCATAGATTCCGAAATTCCTAAAATCCGAAAACCCTAATCCTCTCTTGTTTGTTCCGTTTGGCACAAAATGGTCTCTGTTGTGGTTCGCGTGTTATGTGTGCAAGACGTTGGTGCATTGTTATTGAGGCGAGGGTGTTGCGTTTTGGGAAGATTCATAGTGGTATTAAGGTAGGTTACGTTGTTTGGGTTGTTTTTTATTTGACCAAGGCTTGTACACATATCTCTTTGTCTTACTTATTGTAGTGCTTCGCTAGCTGGCATAGTATCCAATATTCATTAAATTGACCGTTGAAGTGGGACAAACCGAAATATATTTAGAGGTCTCTGGTGCTGGTCTGAAGGCATAGTTATTGATAACCAGAGGGCTCGTTGTTTTGCACTGAGAATGATTTTCATTACCTTCTTATCTTTCTCTTTGAAAATTTAATTTTTATTGTTGGGATCCTTAGTCTAGTTGGATTGTGACGTTAGCTTTTGTAAGGCCCAATCGTGCAAGTACCATTTGTGTCTGACTAATAAACTAGTTTGGTATCGAAGTTCAACTATGCGAATTAAGTGGGTTCATCACAGCAAAAGTTAGTTAAAGATTATGAAGGTGACTAATAAATAGAATGTTGCAATTTATTGTGATTTTTGGCTGTGTGCTGTTTGGTTCACACACATACATAAAATTGAAATATGTAATATGCATTGTTGTCCATTTTATTTTATATTAATGCAAATATTTGGCACTTTTGAGAAAATCAATGTTTATTATTTTCAAATGTTCAAGAAGTACTTTAAAGTTAAAGCTCAAAATAAGAGGTTTAAAACAATGTAGTTGCTTGGAAATTTTCAATTTTTTTGAAGCTTAAAAGAAGATTGTAGAGGATGATTGTATGGTAGAAAAATAGAGTAAGATAGAGAGCAGAGGACTTAAATTATTTTAGGTTTCTTTATGGTAGGCTTTGCATAGGGCAACTATCCTAATATAGAGCCGTGTATTAACTGTTGCCTAATTTTTTGTTAATTGGTATATGTACAGACCATGGATCAATTTCCATCAAATCGTGCATGGATGTATGATAGGAATCATAGAGGAAGAGGTGCTTTGAAGGTATCTTTTGTATTTGGAGTTGAAGAGTTTATAACCAAAGCTTGTGAACAAGACCGTTATCACAATGATGGGGGAGTTCGATGTCCATGTATTAAGTGTGACTGTACAAAGATTTTGGAGAAAAGAGTTGTGAAGGTTCACCTCTACAAACATGGTTTCAAGCCTAATTATTTGATTTGGACTGATCATGGTGAACAAATGCCTGAAGGTGATTTAGATAATGATGGAACTTCAATGGGTGTGGAGACGGATGGTGAACGAAATGACCAATTTATGTTGATGCAAGACATGGTGCATGATGTTGATCGATGCACATCATCCTCTGCCTGTGTTGCTTCTAATCAATCAACTCCCACCACAAATGTTACACCATCACCTCCTATAAGTATCCCAGGCACACATTCAAGTTCAACAGTTAATGAACTTGATGTGGAAGAGGATTCTAACCATCGTCCTATGATTCGACCCATTGGAGCAGGGTAAGAATATATATAATAAATTATTGTATTTGACCAATTTGATGTTGCTAGATCAATTTGTTGTATTCTAATGTTTAAATCGTACTTTGCTTTAGGTTTTATCCATCAAAAACTGCATCAAAGGCCATCACAGCCACCATTAAGCAAAAGTTTGATCAGCCATGGCTAACATGGGGAGCAATCCCTAAGAGAGAGAGAGGTCTTTTCTTCCAGTGTTTTAAGGTACCCCTTATTTCTTCTGCTTTAAGTTTTCTGAGTCTGTTTAAGTTTTTCGGCACTTCCCCTGGTAATCCATTTTTGTCTAAGGGCTTGTGGTCCAAAGAAAATATTAAATATAAATAAAAGAAGCCAAAGAGAAAGTCAGAGATAGCATAGTGGTGTGAACGTAGCCATTGGACACTGTCTAAAATATACTTACAGAACTTCCAATGTTCCTATAGAACTAATGGAAGTAGGAACACTGCCCTGTAGTTGATTGTGGTCAAAAAGAGTACAAGGGGTGATTAAGAGGGCAGTTGGTTTATAACCAAAGACTATATTTCATGACACATTGTAATATATAATAGGTGACTGAAATTAATTTCAATGATTGTCTAATCCATGATCCTAAATTAATTATATAAAATTGTAAATTAAATAGACTCTAAGTCATCTTAAGAAAAAATACACTTTTATTCACTTTGTTGAGACATGAGTGACTTAACGCTCCATACCATTATATAGTTGTAAAATTCGAAATTGTACAAGATGTAATGAAGATTAGACGTGTTCCAGAATCATACTAGAGTTGAAAAGTTTTTCTGATATTGTACCCGAGAGCTTATTGCTCCCCATATGACTGCAATCAGTGAACATGATGTTAGGTCATTCAGGGAACTGGAAAATATCCAACCACATTATGTGTTGAGGCCTGGAATTAATGGTTGGTGCAATGTTTTCTTTTATGGATGTTTAGAGCATGATTGTATGAGCTTTGGCGATTTTAATGTGCAGCAGTGGTGTTTTATTGGAATTTTCCTTTTAGTGCTATAATTTTGTGATCATTGTTATGGGTTAGCACATTATATTGTATGGTTCTTATAATGTTAAACTTCCTTTTTTTTTTAAGAAAACTGGTGCAGTGGTTTATTTTAGTATAAGGAGAAAGTCTCCTGGTTATGTGGATGCTTTAGGGCAGTTTATGGGGTGTTATGCTTGCTGCTTGATGAAGGAAATTGAGTCTATTACGAAAGTACTTTGCTGGTCAGTCCACTGATTTTATTCTGGAATGAGTTAATGCTGAATAAAATAGATAAGTGCAGCAGTCACATGGTTTTTGGTGCATTTGGTTCATAAATAAGACTGTGAAGTAGTATTTTTATGCTGGAATGAGAGCTGGACAGAAGTGCACTGGAATCAACGTTGGAATGAAGTAGGTTCTGGTTTCTGCTAAACTTGCTGCAGGTTTTGTTTCTGGTTGACTGTGAGAGCTGGAACGTGATCTGAAGTGGTCTTTGGAGCAAACAATCTGGTGCATTGATCACATGGTTTGAGCTAGTGTTGGAAGCAATTGGTTTTGGCTTGTCCAGCTGCTTCGGGAGATAATTGACGCTGGATTATATTGTAGTATGGTGCAGGATTTTATTTCTTTTCTTCTCTAGTTTGGGGTGCAGCATCAGGTGCATTTTAAGCTATAAAGTGTTGCAAATACTGGATGTTGGAGAAAGTCCTGGTTGCCAATAGCCAGTAGCTGCTGAACCAATTTTAAGTGCTGGAGTTGGCAGGTTTTGAGCTTGGTGCAACAACTTGGTTTATGGAAGGAAGTTGAACGCTTGAACAAGTTTGGCTTGCAGGTGTGGGTGCAGTTTTGGCAGTTTTGGTGCAGCCATTTGTCTCAAATAGAACTTGGAAAGCCAATGCATTTTATTTGGACTTGTTCAGTGTTTGGAGGTCAATCTAACGTGGTCATTGCAGCTTGGTACTGCCGAGTTGTTTGTGTTTTAAAATATATGTGCAGGACCAATTTTTGGTTTATTTTGCTGCAGGTTTTTGTGAGTACCGCGAGCACATATCAGCATTGTTTGGAGCTGCCGGAACTGTAGTGCACGTTGGAAATAAGGAAAATAAATTGGGTTGTGGATGTGGCACATTTCTGGTTGGATGAGGGCTGTTTTGGTGGTGTTGTCAGGTGCTAAGCAAGCTACTGGATGACCCTTGCTGTCCAGTCTAATTATGCAATCTGTTTTGGTCTATTTTATGTGTTTGAGTGTGAAAACTATTTTAAGAGCTTCGTTTGAGCTGATACGGTAGGATTTGGTTTTGAAAGTGACCTTTGTTTTCCATAAATTACTGGACGCTGGTTTCAACTTAGCTGGTGCAGTGTTTTGTTTCTTTTTTCTTTGGAAATTGGTATTGCAGTATCAGGAAACTTAAACTAAGTTAAGTGTTGCAAGTGTTGGACTTTTGGAGGAGCATCTTGTCTTCTCAAAACATATAGTTGTTGCACAGGTTGCTTGGCGTTGCCAAATCTTTCATTTTAGCATAGTGGTGCAGGTCCAGAATTGGTTAGGAGCTGCTGGAAAACTGGTTTGAACGTTAGAAATCAAGGGAAATTGATTGAGTTATAGGTTTGGCTCATCTTCGGTTTGATCATTGGTAGTACCAAATGCTTGAACAAGACGCTGGAAAACAGTTCTTTGCTGTCCACATTTCATGAAGCATAGTCTGGTTATTAAATGTGTTGTGTGCAATCTGTTTTAGGATTTTACTTAAGTTTGATTGTGATGCAGGTGCAGATTTACAAGAGCGTTGTTAGTAGTTTTAGCTGCTGGAACTGTTTTGTGTTTATTAAATTTTCAGAATCTGTTTTATGCTTTTACTTAAGTTATGCTCAACTTATTATGTGCATTAGTCATGAATCAAGTGTTGTACTTGTATATGCATTGCCAATAATTGTTATTTGAATGATTAAAAATGAAGTTGCTGTTTTGGTTTATGTGCATTGCTGTTTTGATGCATTCCCAAATTATTGCAGTTGGATCCTTTGATGCTGAACCTAAATATTTCCCATTACGTGAAAATTGTACAAACCAGACTTCATGTGCGTCTAACGTGTTGCAACATTTTATTATTCTTTTCTTGTAATTTTGAATTGTAGTTATTTCACTTTTTTACCAATGTTAACCTATTCATTGTAATCACAGATAAAGGTGTCATGGAGGGTTGAGGATGAGGATAAAGTTCTAAAAAATTTTCGCTCCAAAGCATCTCATAGACTATTAGAAATGTTTAGAGAAGCTCGAAAAGAAGGTAAAAAGCCTAATTGGATGGGAGATATAGTTTGGAATGATTTGTTGGAGAAGTGGAACAAGCCTACTTATCGAAGAAAGTGATATAGCTAAGAAAAACCGTGGATCTGAAAAAGGGGGAGTTTGTACACAGGAGGATCTATTAGTGTACATGACCACGCTATTCGTTTGGTATGACGTCTTTATATATTTTAAATTCATTTATATACTTAATAACAATTGTTTACTTTATAAATTTCTTTATTTCCAGTCGCAGGAGTTTGGTCGTTTGGTCCATGTTGATGAAATCTTTCAACAAACACATATCCGTCAACAGGGGATTTTGTAGATGAGAGATCTAGGCGGACATATGTTAATTTCTATCAACTCTATTATATTTTACACATTAAGTATTTACTATATTAACGCAAACATTTAATATTTCAACAGGAAGAATTTCAAATTAAACTTTCTCAAGTAGTATCTAAGACTGCATCTGTTGGTGTCTCACAATGCAGTTCCCTAGACCCTGGTAAAGAGGAAAGACTAAAAAACAAATGTTGGTTAGAGGCAGCAGGTGGAAAGCACAAGGGACGTGTATATGGGATTGGGCATGTTGATTATCATAATGATTGTGTTGACCGTTATTTACAACAAGCACAAGTATCTTCAAGTGAGCAAGTAAATGCAAAGGAGTTTTTATTCAACTTCAAACGCAATTAGCATATATTGAGGAACGAATTCGACAAATCAATTTCAAACCAGATTTGACACCTTACGCGCAATTATCCCGTATCTTCCGCCTTCTGCAGCAGCGATTGCACAAAATTTCTCAAACGTCGGAACAACAAAATTAGTCGCAGGACAATGATCAAGTACAACCACAATAGTAAGCACGAGATGAAGAAAATCTTTATCATGATTGTTAGTATAGAGAACCGTAAACACTATGTTTGACTTCTTATCAACCTTACACTTTATTTATGAGTATTAGTCATTTCTATTTTATAATGTTTGGATTTTAGGGATTTTAATGAATATTGTTTGATTGTTCTATGAATATTGTTTAAATTTTATAATGTTTGGTTAATGGGCATTTCTTAGATATAAAACTATTGTTTGTTTCAATGTCTAGGTCTGTATAATTGTTCTAACAAAGTTGTTTTACATATATTTATAGGTAATTATTTACAGATTTATCTTAACCTAATTATTTGTGGATAAATTCGTACATAATTATCTAATGATTTATTTCTACGTAATTATTTACAAAATTTATTTGTATGTAATTATTTACTGATAAGTTTTCCTACGATATCCTTTTTGATTTCACGTTTTGTAACTATTACTGTATATAAACTTTCCGTTCCATTGAATTAGGTTGTATCAACTATCCTTTTTCCAATTGTTTTTTTTCAACTCTGTCTAGCTTGTTTTGACGTTTCAACATGTTCGATTTCTCTTTTCAATTCTAGTTATCTTAATACATCATTTTCCCACCTTTACATGACAATGTATTTTTTAATTTTGTTTGAATCAATTATGTCATGATAAGTTTAAGTTAAAAATATATATGAGAAATCACCTAAAATAATAACATTATTTACTAGTGTTTTTTATGAAAGTTTTCAATATAAAGAAAACATGACATGTGATCGCATGATAAATAAATAATAATTGAACTTAGTTTATAAGTAAGAGTAGAATGTTGTATTTGAGATGTGAAAAACTAGATATAAAATGTCAACAATTCTGTAATATTAAAATGGAAAAGTTAATAGAAAAATTTATGTTTATATCCCTATTTACCAATTTAAATAAACGGTTTATGTTCTTTAAGTTCCTTATATTTATTTAGTTGTTTTTTATTTTATTTTCAGAAATGCTTCCTTATTATTTACTGTGTTATTTACCTTGTGTTTATTTTCTCAACCAATATTTTGAAATTCAAGACTAAAGGATGATATTTTTATCATTGCTTTTAAACATTTCGTTCGAACTGTACTTTCAATTAAGTAAAAATTTTACATTTAAAAACTTCGTAATTGAAGTATTTAACATTACGATTCGCTTTACGTGACTCATTTGTCTGATCAAAATTTTATGAACATAAAATATCAAAATGGATAAACTTTGTTTTCATGTATTTTCATAAAAACAATTCAATTAATTATTGTCTTAAATTATACGTCATTTGAAAGCTCACCTCGTATAGTTTATGACTACCAATCACAGCTGTTATTGTTTCAAAATATTTATTGTAAAAATATTTAAATTAATTTCAATGGAAAAAGTTATATAAACAGGTTTTTTCTTTGTTGAATGTTGAGAGTTTGCTTTGAAACTATGATTATATTTTCATTACATTCAATCCTTTATAAATTTATATTCTTTCAACTATAGTTTTATTTACTTGAATTCGTTCAGTTTTAATTATTGATATCATTTTACAATAAAATATTTTCTCTATTGAAGATATAATTTTTAAATCACGTAAAATATGGTTTTCAATTTGTTTATTTATTTAATTCCGTATAAGCTGTGGACATTGATGAAAGGCAAGCAATTGGGCCAAAATGGGCTGGGAAAGGTAGCCAGCCCAGTCCAAAAGGACTTGTAGACGACCAATTGGTATTCTTGAAGTCTTTGCAGGGAAATGAAAACTTTGGAACCAAGGCATGTATAACATTAATAAGAATTATATAGGAGATTAGGAAGCAGAAGCACCTAGCAGCAGTAGCATCGTCATCATCATCGTCACCTTCTGGAAAGATCATAAGCCTGCAATCCATCCCCGGTGACTCACGGTGAGCACTTATTCTTCCTTTTATTTTCCTCCTAAGCTCTCTAGAATCTTCCAAACGCAGATCTCTTATATTTCTTCCTCTCTCACTTCTTGCGCCTCTTTACTTTAGCCACGCCAACTTCCTCTACTCAACCTAGGTACAACCTTCCTCTGCTAAAATCTCTCGCAACCTTCAATCGCACTTTAATATACTGTTCCTAATTTATTTATGGATTCTACTTTTTCTTTTTGAAAAAAAATTCAGAATTCCCCGATTCATCTGTCAAATTCTTTTCATATTTTATTTTCCCCCCGATTGAAATGGGCTATCAAAACCTCGCCAATCTTTTATATACCTAATTACTTTAGCGAATCTTGAATATATTTTTTTGCTGTGTTGCTCTGCGTTTAATTTTATTGGATGTGAGCATAGCCAAATTCACGTGTGATTGCATGTGCATCATACAACATTATTTTGATGGTTGCTAGATGTTTTTATGGTTGAGAAATGTATCATCAACATCTGTTCGTTCCCGAAAACCTAATTGATGTGTCCAATGACACCGAGGTTCTTGATGACTATCTTCACATTTTATATTGGAATTTCTGAGATAACTTGCTATCTGCTGGGTTTTTTTATAGTTTGGTTTAATGACTGAATATGGAGCTTTACTGGGTTTTATATTGCATATTTTTGCACACTGATGTGTTTTAGCATTGCCGGCCATACCAACTTAGTGTGTTCTTTTTGCGATTTTTGCTGCGCTCTCCTGTTCTTATACTGATGCGTTGATGAATCTCTTTCTCTCTTTGGGTGATTAATATGCCCATCATCTGCATTGTGTTGAGTTGCAGCTACTTTGGTATCCTTTTGTCTGGGTTAGTTCTGTCGACTTCCTTGGTCCAACACATTTGCAGCTGAACCGACAGATGGCGGATCAGTTCTCCAATGAAGGCTCCAGTACTGGAAATATTTCAGCAGAGTGTTCAGATTCAACTGTTCAGCTCAATATCAAAACTCTAGATTCCCGCATCTACAGTTTTCAAGTGAACAAAAATGTAAGCTATAATATCCAATACTGTCATTCTTGTGCTTTTTTGAGTCCTATTGAGGTAAATATCAATAACTGCGTGCATAACCCTCAAACTGGTTCCAAAATCGTTTCAGATGCCTGTTTCATTGTTCAAAGAGAAAATTGCAAATGAAATTGGTGTTCCAGTTAGTCAGCAACGATTGATATTTAGAGGAAAAGTCTTAAAGGATGAGCATGTTCTTTCTGAGTATCGTATCCTTCAAATTGCATTTTTTTTACTGACAACTTCAAGCTTAACAGACCTGGATTTTTCTCAGTTTTAAAATAATTTGTTTCATCATGAAGTGAACGCATTATATATGTTCCGTGTCTTTTCTTTTCAACACCCTTATTAGTTTGGCTTTGGAAATTGGGATTGCTTGACAGAAGGAAATTCTGTGACCCCTATAGCAGAATTTTTTAATTATATGGTGAAATGAGTTAGTATTTTGAAATCAAACCGTGATACTCATCCCTGTTTTATAATCAAATCCTTAACCATTTAAGATGTTGAGAATGGGCATACATTGCATTTAGTTGAAAGACAACCAAATCAGCCACAGGCTTCTGGTACGAGTGCTGATGAGCACACTGGTACAAGTAGTAACCAAGGTTTAAATTCAGGTTGGTCCTTTTTATGTTTTTTATCTTCAGGTTTTAAGACATTATCGGACATCTACTGTAGTATTGTACTATGCTAGTGATAAATTTCGTTGTTTGGTAGGAAATGATGTGGGATCAGGGCCTCCTCGTAACCGTCTTGGGCAAATTTCACACAGTGTTGTTCTTGGGACATTTAACGTGGGGGAACAGGGTGAAGGAATTGTTCATGACATCACTCGGGTTTGTTATCATATTCTTTGTGTCTATCTTATGTAGTTCATAGTCTTGCATTCTATTCAGTTTCCAGGTAGGTATTGTTCATTACATACTTCTTTTTTTCAGGTTATTGGGCATGTTTTAAATTCTATTGGAAACGGCGGCCAAAGTACAGTAAATGGTCCTAATGCTGTGCAAACTTCTGTTAGTACCATTTTTGCTTGAATAGATGATCATGCATTGTTTTATTTTCTATCATTTGTATGATTTCCTGGGGTATTGTATTCATATAATTAATTTTCTTAATCCTGAGTGACTGAGTTAGTTTTATCCATGTATTTTCTGATTTCTCCTTCATATTTGAGTTCTTGCAACTTTGCATATTTAATTTTGCTTGCCTTGTTCAATCTCATTTTCTTGAATCATGAAGCAATATCTTGTGGTTTTTATATCAGGTGACTTGTGTTTTATAGAATAAAAGTGTTTATCCATTGTCCCAATAGTGTCAAACTCATGAATGTCTGATAAAAAAAAGTACCCAGTGAATGGTTATTTGTCTTAATTTTGTAGTCTTTATTTTTCTGGTTCAACGGATATATATTTGTTTTTCCTTTCAATATTAACAACGTGGTATTATTAAGCCCTCTTATGTGTTATTATCAGTTTAGTTTGTGAATAAAATTGATACAGAACACAGACTTGTACTGATACACTTTGAAGTCTCTAAATGTTGCTTTTCCTACCTGCACTATGCAATATATATCCTTTGAACTAGTCTGGTGTGTGTATCAGGCTCAACCAGGCAATGAAACTGAAGGAATTCGTGCTGGAAATCAAAACCCAGCAGGAAACCAGGCACCATCTGGACAGACATTTCATGGTCCAACATTTCAATCTGTATCTCATGTTCAGATTCCTGTGGCAGCAGGATCCATACCCCTCCCATCTCTCAATGCAGTGAGAACAAGACCTCTTTTTTGGCACTCCAATTTTTCTTGTGGAAATTTAACACATTCTTCATGTTATTTAACTTTTTTTTTCTTTCCCCTTCATTTCAGCCAATTCCTGATTCATTGAACACACTGATTGAGTTTATGAATCGCATGGAACAGACACTGACACAAAATGGTAATGATGTTATGATTGTTGCTCTTTTATTTTTTAATTTAAAATGAAATTAAAATATTTATAATTGCTTAATGCTTATGCAGGTTATCAGTCAAATTTTTCGTCAGCTAACCCTGGAGATCAGAGAGTGGAATTGCCTTCTAATACGCAAGGGATGCCGACTCTTGAAGCATTAAGTACTGTCTTGCGTCGTGCAGAGCGATTACTTGGTGGTCAAACTGTTGCTGCACTATCTGTAATGAACACATCCCATTTACAAATATTTGTTTTCCCCTAATAATAAATACATTTTCTATTATCTGCAAGTATTGGATGTTTGCTGAAAGTCTAAGACTTGTGTACGTTATAGAATTGCAACATAAGTTTAAATTTTGGGCAAAGTAAAAATTGCATGATTCTTGTAATCAGTAATACCTTGAAAGCATTAGTGCACCATGTATTTGTCTTTGGAGCAAATTGGATGTTGTTAGAATGACTACCATGTTGAGTATGCTCATTTCAATGGCTGATGGTGATTTTTTATTTATTTATGTGACTAAAAATAATCGGTAACTCATCCTAGTCTAGTGTTTCAATTAACTTGTTGATTCCAAATAAGCCTTTATTTTGATGTTGGAGCACTTACCAATTTTTGCAGGATTTGTCTCGGTGAACTGTGAGACATGCAATTTGAACTATCTTGTGAATTGATCAGTTTAGGGATGTCCACACACATCTCATTCTGCAATGTCATTTGACCTGTTTAACCCGGTTAATATCTATAGGATATGTAGTCAAACTCAAATTAGTTTGAGATTTAATTTTAAGACAACTCAAGCTGTGTTTGGATTATCGTTGTCTTCTGTTGGAGGGTGCTGAAAGTACTTTTGAAGAAGGATATCCTCTATATCTTTTAGTCTGAACATATTTTTAGAAGGTTTGCTCTTTCCGATAGTTATCGAAACATGCACTCACGTTTGAGACATGTATTTATTTCATACTTATAAAACCTCAAGACTGCTGATATCTTACTGTCCATCCTTGTCCATAACCATATTAGCAGATGTAATGATACGAAAATCTTACTTCTGTTTAACCCTGAAATGTTGTTATCATGAAGTGCATATCTCATTTAAGGTTTTGTTTGAGTGAACGTGTCTTACTATCTTCATTTATCTTATCTGATTATGTTTTACTTGTAATGTGCGACTCTAGCATATTGCAGGACGCTTGGAAAGAGAAAGAGCTTCTGCTGATCCACGTATAAGAGGTCAAATACAGTCAGAGTCAGCGCAAATAGGACTTGCTATGCAGCATTTGGGTGCACTTCTACTTGAACTTGGCCGAACAATGCTGACACTGCGTATGGGACAATCTTCTGTATGTTTTCGTTATTTTCTTAAGTGATTTGATTTACTTTATTGTGTCAACGTGTCATTCATTCATTGACTACTTTCAAACTTCAGGTAGAATCAGTTGTTAACGCTGGACCAGCTGTTTACATTTCTCCATCAGGGCCAAATCCTATAATGGCGCAGGTTTGTCAGCTATTTTGATCTATTCTATGTTCATTCATGGTGAGGCCTCATGCCAAGCTTAATTATTTAAGTACTGGCTGATGTTTTGGTTAAGTTGATTGATCCTTAATAAACTATACCTTGTTGATACTTAAATTTTAGTTTGCCTGATTTTGGTTAAAAAATTAGAAGCCCAATCAATGGTGTTCCTGTGGTGGCTGTATAGAAGGATGATTTTGTTGTCACTTTCCATGATTGAGGTTTTAAATTGATGTCAACTTTCTTTGGCAGACCAAAGTGATGTCAACAGCATCTTTGTTAAATAAAATGTGTATTCAAATAAAGCTAACTTGGATTATGCATATTGGAATTTTAAAAACTAAACTTTTAGTATAAAATTAAATTAGTTTATTTTATTTGGTTGACAAGTTTCACTGAATAGTTGTTTTTGCTTTTTATTCCGAGATTCATGAGATGGAGTTTTAGAGGGATTCCATTTCCATTCCCTATACCATCTTTTCTCTTCCTCACCAGTGTAAAGAATCTAGGATTCAACCCAAAACCTTTGCTTACTTCATTCTTTCTCTTTAGTCTTTCCTCTGCCATGTGCTGTTTGCTAAATTAAAAAATTGTGGTTGAGATGATAAGAAGTTTGTTAAGATATTTAGATTATTAATGATTTAGTTAGAGGTGTTAGTTAAGTATAAGTAGGAGAAAAAGGACGGGAGAGATTAAGATGGGTTATCATTGTAAATTGAGGATTGTCTCTTTGTATAAAGGGGAAAATTTTAGATGAGAGTTTTCTCTCCTATTCGTTGTTCTTTTCTTCCTATTCAATAAAAAAATTTCTTTTCTATCTTTTTTTAATTCATGCGGTTGATTGGGGATCTTACATGAACTTGAGATATGGTCAAATTATAGTATATAAGTATGTGTAAATCTCATATCATAAGCAAGTTGGGTTTGTAAGGTTGAATGAGATTTAATTATGGTTTCTTAGAGAGTATTAGAGCCCAACGACAAAGAAAAACTGTTATGTGCTTTCCCTGTGGGCTGATAAAAACTTGGTGAAATTTTCATCGAAATCATGTATGTTTTCCTATTTCTGATTATTCCCTACTGCCATAGTTCATGCCAAATGTACTGTTCACCACTGGCGTCACTGTTCTTCATCAGCAACTTCCTGACAAACCTTTTCTGGCTGAACTGGCACCAGTTTACTGGTGAGCTTTCTTCAGTCAATCATACCGTTCAACTTTTTTATGGCGACCTTCTTCTGCCCGGAGACCACAACCACTGTGATGGTCAGTCTTGCTCTTCAACAATTACCGTGCCTTCTGAACAGTTTTGCTCCCCATAGTTGCCACACACTCTGAACATTTTTGCTTTCTAGCAGCAGCCTTGTCCTCTAAGCACTTTTTCTTTCTGACAACCGTTGGATCCTTCAATATTTGCTTTTCAACAGCTGTCGTGTCCTTCGAGCATTTTTTTACTTTTGGCTACTGTCATTTCCTTTGATTATTGTTGCTTTATGGCAGCCACGGTGTCCTATGAGCATTTTTTGTTTTTCCGATAACTGTTATGTCCTTTGTTCACTTTGCTCTCTGGCAACTGTTGGGTCTTCTGACCATTTTTAACAAGTTTAATTCGTGATACATATGCTCCATTTCGAGGGAAGTGTTAAAGATGCGATTTAAAAAGATGAAGCATATTGAATATTTATTCTCAGTTTGACAGAGAAGTTTGTGTCCAGAAAACATCTACTTTGTCATTATTGAAGCTACAAAAACCAATTGGTTGACATGTTGACCAAGTCCCACGATCAGCCTTGTGTTGATGACATTTGTAACAAACGTATCTTGTATGCTCCAATTCGAGAGAAAGTATTAGAGATACAATATGATCAGGGTAGAGATATGATTTGGTTACATTACGTTCGAAGATGTGATATGATTTTATAGTAAAATTTCTTACCAAATAATTTTCATTATCATATATTGATTTTGTTTCTTATTATCGTAGCTCTTCTCCCTTATATAAGTATAATCTTATATACACAACACGAAATTTGTGGTATCCCTTCTTGGTTTCTCTCTTCTAAATATGCTACTACTAGTGTGGTATTATCCACGGTAACATATTGTCACAATACTTTCAATACATCCTTTATTTTTTTAAACTGCAAACTATTTATAATGATACAAAAATAATTGGTGTTAACTTCCCTCATAAGAAATACTGCCTTTGTTCCCATTTATAGAAAACAGAAGGGTAATTTTTCTTGATTCTTATGGTAAGAAACATTGACCTAGTTTCAAACGTATTCCTTGTTAAATTACTGAGATACCCTACAATTATTAAAAAATGTATTTATGAGACACTATTGTAAGGATAATTTTGGAATGAAACTATTATTTATGCTATCATTATTTAAAAATCACTAACTTAACCATATTCATTGCTCTTAGGAAATTGGCTCTTTTTTTCTTATAAATGGGAATGGAAGTAGTAGCAATGGTTGAAGACTGCCTATCCTAAGAAAAAGTAGATATAGAATCATTCAAACACTGTAAGTTGCCATACTAACAGGTGACAGTTCAGTCTAACAGACTAAATTATTTATCTAAGCATGTTGATAAATGATCAAGCAGAGGACATGGCTGATAAAAAAAACAAGCAGGGGACAGTGAGCTAATGTTGATTCATTAATGCCAAAAGCCTATTAGGTGAAAGCACGGTAAAGGTTTTGTATTACATTTCATGACTCCTCATTCTAGAGTCTTTTGTTTGTGCTTGAAGGGTGGATAATGGGAATGTTCACTGACCTTGTAGTTGAAATTTAACTTTTATAATTAGGATAAGTATCAACTCTAGTCCGCTTGATGATAAAGGCTCTGATGCTGTTTCATGAACCAAAAAGATTGAAAGCTTTTTTTATATTAGATACCTAGCAAATGGTTCCTCCAATACCTCTTTGCTTTTGCTGACGAACTTAATTAAAACACTACTTTAGCAACCAAGTTTGATTAATCAGAGACCAACAAGACCATGTGGGTTAACTACAGAAGCATTTTCTGTCTCCCCAACTCCTTGTGATGTTGGAATTTCAGTTATCTGAATTTAAACTTTGTGCAATCCAGTTGTGGTTCACTAGGGGTGGGTAATTATGTGTGCTTATAGCAATTCAAATTACCAAAATCCACCTCGTGTTTTTGTGATCACGTTTCTATCTCTGTATTTTTATTGTCTACATTTGCTATTTCTAGTCCTAACGAAGTTCTGCTATTTTCAGCCTTTTCCACTTCAGACAAGCTCCCTCTTTGGTGGCCCACTTCCCTCCTCAACTCCTGGAAATTTGGGTTCCATTGGTATTGGAGGTGCTCCTAGGAACGTGAGCATTCATATACATGCTGGTAAATAAAAACTAATTGTATTTCAACCCATGAAATATTCAACTTTTATTAATTTTTCTTCATACCAGGTACCTCTGTTCCCATTGTTTCAGCAATTGGTTCTAGACCAAATAATGGGGAAGGGGCCCGAAGTGAACAGCTTAATGAGCCTGGTTCTGATGGTTCAAGTTCAACACGACAATTACCTGTTAGAAATGTTATAGCCACAACTATCCCATCACACCCTCCTGGTGTTGGAGTCTCTAGTAGCACGCAGACTGGGTTCAGTGTTTCTTCTTCACAGCCACCTGATTCAGCTTCATTGTCGTCTGCTTTAGCTGAAATTAATGCTCGCCTTATGAATGTTGTTGGCAGTATGCAAGGAGATAACGCAGCTCCATCAGGTGATTACCATTTTTGGTTTCACTATATGCAGTCTTTTGATAGATTAGTATTTAATTTCAAAACATTTATTTGCATCCGGCCAGGTGAAATTGAATCAATCAGCAGGGACTCATCTTCTGGATCTGAATCAAGACCTTCTACACTAAATGCACAGCAAGATACCATGGAACCGAATTTCTTTGGGGCTTCCAGTGCTTCCTTAGTTGGCAGTTCGTCTGAAAGTGAGGTACAGAAAGTACTTTTGCGCATACCTGGTGATTCATTTGCCTCCTACATGAGTAGCTTTTAGTTGACTGATGTTTACCTCTCACCTCCAGCTCCAAACTGAGGCAGTCCAAACCTCTAGTAATGCTGAGAGAGATGTTTTAGTTGACGAATTTGTTTCTTCTTCCAAACAAGATTTACAAAGTTGTTCTAGTGGAGAAACTATTGTTAAACCAGAAAAAGATGGAGGCGTTTCAGCTGTCAGTGACGGACAAGATGTAACTGATCCTGCCAAGTCTGCTCCTCTAGGATTGGGTATGGGTGGCTTAGAGCGTAAGGTAAACTTATTGGTTATGGTTTTGTGAATAAGAAGCCTGAATTTCCCAATTGTTGTGCCATGCTACGCAAATTGTTTGTTTCCTATAATGTTGGAACTTGGAATAGTACTTTCATAATAATTGAGAGGCTGCTGAATGAGTCTTTTTATTGTCTTAAAACTTATATTTTCCTTTTGAAGTCATATTCTCTTACGAATTTCTCAGCATACACCATCCCTGTATATTGTCAATATGAACACATATAATCCATTATATATTGCTCCAAAGTAATCACTTCAAAGATCTTTTTAAAATTAGCATATGTGGTGTATAGGGCTTTGAATATTGTGTACAAGCAATTGGAGAAATATTTTATAAAATGTATTAGTTAGAAACTGAAAAAAGTTTAGATTTAGGCTTTGGTTGTTTTGTGTTGCTTGTTAATAAGATGCCTCATTTGATGTTAGTATTTATCTATGGTGCATTGATATGATACACGTATGAGATATGATACGTATTTGATATGACAATATGGTTATTCTAAGAATTACATGATATGATATGTGCAAGATACATATTTAAAAATGTATAAAATTTCATAAAGCACAGTAAATATAAAACTGCAATTGTGCAAATATAAATCAAATCACATTTCTTAATCATTGTCAAAATAAAATTTGTAATTATTGTTATCATAAATTACTTTCTATTATTATGCCTAACATGAGTTTATAAAATAGAAATAAAAATTACTTTCTATTAGTTACATATAGGAAATAACATTATAAAACACATTACTTTTATAAAATAATTCATAGAGAACAATGTCCCTCTTTGGTTTATGAAGAAACAATGTTTATATGGTTCTATAGTACACATGTATGTTTCTTGTAGTTTTAATGGATATAAATGCTTTAAGTTCATCAACACATAGCCGTGAAGTATCCAACAGTATTGGTATCTGTCGAAGATCTCACATTTACAGTATATAAATGGAGGGTGTAAATCTCACATCTCACCTTACAAGTCTGATTTTAGAATTGAATTAGACTTATGGGAACAAATAGTAATGGTACTTCATAGGTTTGGATACTTTATTGACACGCACACATATATACAGGTGAAGTATCCTAGAGTATTAGTGTATCCAACATGGATTCATGAGGCAAATTGAAGAATAAGGGCTTTTATACACACACACACTTCAATGTGTCCCTTTGACAATTTGCTGTGAATCCCATTCTGGAAGGCAAGCATTAGGGGTTGATGTAGTAGGATAGTTTCTTGAAATGATTTTTTTATTGTGATTTCGTAATTGACTGTTAAGATGTAGCAAGGATGTAATTGAATGTAATGTTTTGGGATTTTATAAAACTTTGTAGAAATTCTTGGAGCCCTTTGGTTTGAAAAATTATTTTCTATTTTCATTCACTTGAAAAACAAAAATGTCAACTTGTTCTCGAATGTGTAGTTTTCAATGATTTCTATTATGAAACAATGAAAGAAATGTTGTTTTAACATTTCGTCTGAAATTTTTAAATGTGAAAAATAAGTGCCATTTTTTTCAAACCGAAAGTTTAACATGATAATATGTTTGCCATTCTACCCTTCCAACAAAGTTGAAGCATCCCTGTCCTGGTGCCATCCACATGATGGGAGTGAAAGTATACCCATTCGCAATGACTCTGTGGGGGCATTCCTGTGTTGTTCTGGAAACATTTATATTTTAATAATTGACATCCAAGGGTGTGGAATGCGAATATTGGTTACAAATTGTAATACATGAACTTCTATGTTAGGTTTTCCTTTTGGTATCCTGTGGTCTAACAATGTGTTTGAATGGCTGAAAAACTAAAAAGAAGTCGTTTGGTGGCAGCAAAGTATTGTAAAGAAAAAGGGAAAGTGATGAACTTTTTAACTGTGAACTGTTATGTTAAATGGCTCATTATTAGCTCACAAGAGACCAGTTTAGTCCCTGAAAGATTTAAGGACGGTCACATTAGTCACTGAAAAATGAAAATGTTGGTCAATTTAGACGATATGAGTGATTGTATTGGTGCCAGTAAATGACTTATTTGGTCAACCTTTACATGAAAAGGTTATTTTCATCTTTTAATGACTAATGTGACTGATCCCAAATCTTTCAGGGCCCAAATATTACTTGATCCATTGTCAGAAGTGTTTTTTTCACATTAACACATTTGTGCATTAGCACGGATCCTTGGTTGTGATTTGGAATTCTATATATCTCTGATCTTCCTGATGATTATTACATCCATAACTATATTCTTGAATTACCCTTCGGAAATTTGCATGCCAAAACAGAAGCGAAACAGACCTCAACCTCCTGTGAGTAAAGTTGCTGATGATGGATCTTCTAGTTCTTCTGTCGATAAAAAGCAGACCAGAACAGATGGTCAACATATACTACAAACTCTCGCAAGTCATGGATCTGCTTTGAATTCAAGAAATGCTAATGGCCCATCCCAGCGACCCTTGCCCTCCAGTGATCGTCCCATTGATGTGGCTGGTTTAATGTCTCAGGCTTTACAAAGTCCTGCTTTGAATGGTTTGTTGGAAGGGGTTTCACAGCAAACTGGAGTTGACTCACCTGATGGTTTGAGAAATATGTTGCAGCAGTTCACCCAGAGCCCACAGCTGATGAATACAGTCAACCAAATTGTCCAACAGGTTGGCAGTCAGGATGTGGGGAATATGTTTACTGGAGCAGAAAGAGGGCAGGGTGGTGGTATTGACATTTCAAGGATGTTTCAACAGATGATGCCCATTGTATCTCGAGCTCTTGGTGGGGCAAATCCTTCCTCACTGTTCTCTATTGAAGAAGCAGAACCTGGTGCACCCCACCAAGATGGAACGGTTAACAGAGATGAATATTCTGATAATCCAAGTTTACAGGTTTGTATCCATTTGGTAACAGAAATTCACTGGCTGTATTACTGCACCTCCGTGTTTAGTAATTTCTGTGAATTTTTTAGATCAATAAATTTTCTTACATGTTTTGGCACTAGATGGAAGTCCTCTTCTATTGTTATTGGTTTACTGGAGGGTGTAATATTACATTTTTCCCCATTTATGAGGCGAGTTTCCTCTGACAGCAATTTAAAATCAAAATACATGGAGTATGATTAACATGTTGCATTTTTTTGGATTTTTTCTTTTATGATATGTGCTGTCAGCATAATTTAGTAGTTTACTTTTTCTTATAGTGGGATTTGCTCCTCTTGGTGAGTAGTAGTTCTAGGTCCTACTAGGACTATTGGACCTTACTGGTCCTTCAGACATCCCCAAAAGAGACTTTTGGCTGCAGTGTCTTAAAAATGTAGTCGTTAACAATGGAGCTGCATATTAAGGAAATTTGGGGATGTTGAACCTTACTTATATCCCTTCCAAAATTGGCAAAAGAGATTTTTTGCTGCATTCTTTTAAAATAGTAGCCATCAACAATGAACCTGCAAAATAATGGAATGATGGTTAAAATAATTTGGTCACAGCATGCTTTTTTTGGCCTTTTAAGGAAGGCCAATTTTCTTCCTCTTTCTAATTATGTGTTGTCCATTATTTTTGAATGTGCTCCTTCTTTACTACACTTGTCCTACATTATAAATTCCCAATTCTCTTTTGTTGTATTTACTGTCAAAAAACAATCTTCCTCATGATTTTTATTTCGTGAAATTTTCAGCTTTAATTGCTGTTTGTAGCCTTTCTTATAAAACTTGGTTATATATTTGTGAGATATGGTGTTTTATGTTCTCATGAACTAGTTCTATGCCTACCCCAGCTCCTGGGCAAAGAACCTTAACAATCCATGAGTGGGAGGTATCTTTTTTGTTTTTTTAAACCTACTGCTTTTGCATCGTTAGCAGTTATTCCTAGTTCCATCTCTGTATGAGTGGAAGGTATCCTACACTATTTCTATTGTAAAGATGGAACAAAATGACTTTTGCAGCTGGGCCAGCCAGGATGACCCAATTATGATTTAGGACCAAAAACTAAAGGCTAGGAAGGGGTGGGATGTAAATCAAGCCCTTTTCTGTTTTTTAGCAACTTTATTATTATGTAGTTAAATGATCTGAACATCACCCCAAACTAATTTTGTAAGTGAACATAGATTGCCTCTTAGCTCTTTTGGGAATGCCTAGCAATATTAATAATTTGTTTGCTAAGCTGAAATGCTATAGTTGTAGTCCTATTGTGACAATTTCTTTTTGTTCTCCAGCTCGACCTTCAACCACTGGCTGAGAGGATTGAGCATTTGAGTCCTTCTGTAGATATTTTCGGTGCTGTAGCTGAAAATGCTGTCCAGCTATCTGGCTTGGGAAGCCTTTCTAATGATCTTCTGGATGAGTTATGCCACAATGAGAGTCTTGCCAGGGTAAGTAGTCCTTTATGTTGTGTTCTTTGCGAGCTGAAAGTTGTTTGTTGCACTGCCTAAATATACAAATAATTTCTTCTAAATTCTCGATGATTTATGCCCAGCCTAAAAAAAAAAATGTTCGTTGTGCAGGAATATGTAGATATGTTGCGATATGATGTAAGTAAGCTGCTCGAGGGACGGTCTGAAGCGGACAAATCCTAACTATAGTGTATGAATACACATTTTCTGCTCCCATTGCTTCTATTGTATCACAACTCTTGACCTTCCCGAAACTTCTAGAAAATGAGTTATGGCGTGTAGTGTCCTAAATAATTGATTAATCCTTAATTGATCTGGATCATTTTGACGGACTTCCAGATCATGTGTGAAAATTAACTTACACCACATGCCAGACGGGTGTTTTAAATGTAGCGTTGAGAAGTTGACTATTTTTTCCCACACCTCACTAATTCTTCTCCCGCTTCCTGTTCATTCTGTAATGGAGATTCCGGAATCCGGAATGTAAGAATAAGAAAAGCACGTTTCATATGAGAATGGGAATGGGAGAAAAAGTGAGGTGGAGGAAATCGAAACCTGTTTAATGGCTTCCACTGCCGCGTTTTGTCTTTTCAGACTTACCCACTTTTGGGCTTAATTCAGACAGTGGATGTTTCATCAAATAGTCTTGTACTGCTAGCGCTACCATAAATGGCTGAATCTCGTTGCATTACAACTGCGTTTATCTAGGATTGAAGTATATTTTATAGACCGAGGACTATTAGAAAAATATTCACCACTTCTGCCATGTACTAAACTCATGAGTTTTGGTATGTAAGATTATTTATTACTATTATTTCAAAATGATATATCAATGTTACACATAGTTATACTCTTTACATTTCAAATATATATTTTTCTTCCGTCATTTAATCTTGAACAAGGTTTTTCATTCACTTTTCTTTTGATCATGTGAAACAGTGAAGGAAATAAATTAGATAAATTGATAAAAATGTTTATCTTTTATCTTTGGATAATAATGCATTTTCTATTGAAGTTTGTACTTTTATAATAGAAATACAACAATCGTTACAAATTGTGTTTTGTGTATCGCATTTCCCTTGTTCCTTGCATTGCATGCTTCGAGTTTGACTTGTTCTGGATATAAAAGAAAAAATGCATAGTGGTGAGTGAACAATACTAAACTACGATTACAAATTAGAACTTAAGATCATCAAATTTCAGGATGATTCCTCAATTCTTAGATATATTCTTAACATTTAAAAGCAGGAGGGGAATTAGTTAAATAACAATTTGTAACAGTTCTCACTCGTTTCCAAGCAATGAAATAAGAATAGTGATTAGTTAATCCAACAACAAAGACAAACTAATTCACAAACAAATTGAATAAAAGCATAGATAAATATTCAAGAAATAAAAGTACATGTAATTAGAATTGATTACATCCAACTTGGATACAAAAGAGTTTAACTACTTAGAACATTGTAATACAATTCCAACAACATTTAAACATAAGGTTTACAATGAAAGCATATCTCTTGAGCCTTATAAACTCATTCGTATTCTACTACTACATATTTGATCCTCCACTCAATGCTTAAAATGAGGACATGAAGTTGTATTTATAAACTATCTAGGATCTTAACTCCAATTTTGGCACTTCAACTAAAGAGGTTTTATTCAAGATATTTTCAAGCTGCCTGTCTTAAGGCTTAAGCCACACACTTTAGGCTTAAGTTTAAAAGTTACATTCTAGGTTTTTTTAAAGATGGGTGCTTGAGGTTTCTTTCTCATGGGGGTTTGCTCTGGCAACCCCTGAGATTACTTCTTTGGGAAGGAGTCTTCATGGCTTAGTCTCAGGTTTAGTGCTTGAGGTTTCCTTTTACAATGAGTTTGCTTGTGTGGCTTAAGCCCCAACTCTACTGCTCAAGTGTACCAATGTTAGTTCTATCCAAAATTGCTTGAATTTAATCTATTTTCTTTATATTTCCACTTTGACTTTTTGTTGATAACAAGATATGCAAAACAAACTAAATAGGAGTAAATTAAACATAATATAAACAAAATCAAAACAAGATAAGTGCCAAAATTATCTTAAAATTCACTTAAATCAGGTATTTATCATATCCTACTTTGGTTGAAAAGTTTCAATTTGGTCTTCGCTGAATTTTTTTGTTTCAATTACGTCTCAATATTTACAAAATTGACTCAATCAGATCCTTTTAAAATATGTCACATGTCAATATGTGTTTTTTTTCTATTTTTTTTTTGTTTTTTAATCTTTTTTGCAGAATTTATTGTTTTCACGTATCAAGTCTCATGGTGTGACATGTGACACTGTTAATGTAATGTGATAGGACAGTGTTACATGTCATTGTCTTGTATTCAATTTAGTTCATGTCTAATCAATTTAGGCAATTTTTTTTTTCAAAATGGAACAATGTTGTCCTGTTTTAATTGAACCAAATTTATTATTTGTATCAATGTTATATTTATTATTTATATTAAAATTTATTATTTGTATAAATGTTATTAATTAATTTTAATCTTATAAAAAACATAGATTAATAATATATTAGTTTTAAATACTTACGCTTTTCGTAAAAGTATTACAAAAATATTTATACTTAATTATAATCTTATAAAAAAGCATGAACTAACAAAACATTGATTAATAATATAGAATGATATAATATGTTAAAACATCGATTTTAATAAAAATATAATATTGGTATTAATAAAAGTTATGTATTGACAAGTGAGTGCCGTAAATGCTGTTTGTATTTTTTATTTTTGAAAAGAAAAACTTAATTGAGTGAATTTTGAGAAAATTGAACCGTAATTGAAATGAAAATTTGAGTGGAGACCAGCTTAAAATTTTTCAACCAAAATGAAGATGACTCTAGTAATTAAATCTTTGTTTTATAAGTTTTGTATAGGTTAGAAAAGGGGTTGTTTTCCGTGAAGATTAATATTGTGTTTTTGGTACGTAGTGTATGTACAAGTAGTGGGGATGGAAAAGGAAAAGTGAGGTAGGTGTGAATAATCTGCAGTGCTATAGTTGGCATGTGAGTGAGCCTTCACTGCACTGTACAGTACCTTATTTTTGCAGTACATGACCTACTCACTATAAGACAGATTGAGCTATTCTTATTTCCTCACTATACTGTATTACTTGGCTCACACAAACCAGACATGTGCATTCAAAACTCACCCCACAGACAAAAGGATAAGAAATCAAATCTTCTCTCTCTTTTTCTTTGTCTTTACCTCTGTCTTTACCATGGAAGAACGAAAGAAATCAAAATAGCCTTATTATTCCATGCTTAACTTATCTACTTTTACTCTTTTCACTTATTTTCACAGAATCAGAAGGGCTGTTTTCGTTTATTATTTTGACACTCTTGAAAATTGCAACTCATGTGAACCGAAAGAGGAAGGAAAATGGGTAGTGAGTAGTGGCTAGTAATTTAAGTTAGCTTAAGATCTCGCAACACATTAGGTAGAAGATTCCAAGAACAGAATAATCGAGGAAATAAGTGTGTATTTGACTTTGAGGGGTGAACACATGCAATTTTTTTAGAATAAGATAGGGTAAAAAGGTTGATTGGTGAAAGGAGATTTCAGCATGTTTTGGGAAGTAGCTAATGCGAAAAGTACATGTTTTTTGTGATTGAAAAATTACGTATAAAATTGTTGACACGTGAAGTTGTGTGTTGGAAGTGAAAACAAAAGCAATTACTGGTAGGCAGAATGAGGAGGCCCATGTGGGTTGTGTTGAGTTGGGTTACAGTACACAACAACAACACATGATTCAAATATTCAGCGCATCCTAGGACCCGCCACCGACACCCATTTCGCCATTTCCAGAAACGCTTCATGCATTTCAACAATCTTTCCTCTTTCTTCGACTCAATGCAACACTTTTAAATACACTTAAAACTATTGTCTGATATAAATCAAGTGAAGTTTTCCCTGTAGGTTAATATTTTTTAATTGCTATAAGAAAGAATAATATTAGCGTGGGCTACCAACTTTTCCTCTATCTTTTGATTTTACCCTTTACGGCTATAATGATTTGAGAGAAGCCGTGTTTCTTCTCTCTCTGTCCCGCACTTCAGTTTAAATGTGAATCCATCCCTGCTCACTCCATTCCTCTCTCTCTCTCTCTCTCTCTCTCTCTCTCTCTCTCTCTCTCGTGTTGAAGATGTCGCTCAACATGGCGGTTCTGCTGTGTTTTTCTCTCTTTGCCATGGCTGCTGTGGCTGAAGATCCCTACAGGTTCTTCAGCTGGAATGTTACCTACGGAGACATTTATCCACTTGGTGTTCGTCAACAGGTTCTTCTCTCTTCCCATGCTTCCTATACTTGTCTTCTGTTGGAGGATCTCATTCGTATCACGCATACTCATACAGGGAATACTTATCAACGGTCAATTCCCAGGTCCAGACATTCATTCTGTTACCAACGACAACCTCATCATCAATGTCTTCAACAGCTTGGACCAACCCTTCCTCCTATCCTGGTAATAATCCATACTTGTTATGTTTTCCTTCCATTGGATTGGAACTTTGTCAATCACATCAACTCCAAAAATACATCCACAAATCTTACCTTCTGAATGTCTCAACGCACCCATCCAGATCTCCTCTCTATTTATAAATATATCACAATCAAACAAGTTACTGTTTATGCTTCTCAATACATATATTCAATTCCATTAAGCTAACTCTTCAACGCTTTGATACCACATTTTGGATAAAATAAACATACATATAGCCATATAATGTTATCACTAATTGCATTTTTTGATGAAACCTCATATTATATGTTAATTTGAAATTATTTAATTTAACATTTGTGAAGTCCTTTTATATTATATATAAAGACTTTATAAAAAAAATTTAGACTTTGAATTTATATTAGCTTACTGGTTTATCATATATAAACAGTTACCAAGATGAACTTTTAGATACACACGAAATTCATTTTCGTATCCTGAATCTCAATAATCTAAATTGTTAAATTAGAAATTCCAATTAATTAAATCAAGTCTATGTAAACGTTTTAGAAAAACTGAATTTATTTAATTTGAATTATACACTGAATTTTTTGAAACATAAATAAACATGACCTAAGAAATTACTTGACTGGAACGTTACAATTTGATAGGTATGATTCCTAAGATAGTGTCAAAATACTTAAGTTATAAAAAGTTAAATCCATACAAATCACAGTGAAGAAGACGAAACAGTGTGTGATTATGAGTTTGATTTTCTGTAATTGCTTAGCTAAGAAGTCAATAATTTATATTGTGGGCCCATTTACTTTATCTATGCTTGGCTGTTCTGGGCTGGAGATTGCGATGGAATGGATTATCACTTGATTTTTCTTTTTGGCACTCAAAAGAGATTACTTTTTGAATTAACATCACCTCCTCCAACTAATGAATTCAATAACAAGCATTAAATCGCTGCTTCCCAAGTAAAGTAATGTAATGAAAGAAACGTTATATCTGGCATGGTTGAAGAATGAAAAGAAAAGAAGGATAGATATATCTAATAATGGTGGTTGAATGGAAAACACAGGAACGGGGTGCAGCAGAGGAGGAACTCTTTCGAAGACGGGGTTTCGGGAACAACGTGTCCCATTCCTCCAGGAGGGAACTTCACATACATACTTCAGGTGAAGGATCAGATTGGAAGCTTCTACTATTTCCCATCTCTTGCATTCCACAAAGCTGCCGGTGGATTTGGAGGTATTAGGATTTTGAGCAGACCCAGAATTCCGGTCCCTTTCGACGATCCCGCCGGTGATTACACTGTCCTCATCGGAGATTGGTACAAATTCAACCACACGGTAATATCACAAACACCACTTTTCTCTCCTCTCTCTCTCTATGCCCTCCACATGCTTGCAATAATATTCCACAACTAATCTCATCACTACCTGTCAATTCTCACTTACCTGTCTAAGTGCGCCTCATTTCAGATCCCAACTAACTTTCTCCATGCATTACTCACTCACTCATCTTACTCTTATCCACCATTTTCTCCATCTTACTATTATTGGCTGGTAGTTGGCTGCTAGCTGCCAAATGTCGTTGGAAGGGAATTAGCCGCTAGAAAATAAAAAGACACTTCTTTCTAACATTTGTGTCTCTTAAGCAAATCAACTTATTGGGTAGAATAAAAAAAGTGTTTTTCAGTTGTTGTTTGAAATATTTGAAATATGAATGCTGTTTGAAATCAACTTGTGTTTTTTATTTTTTCACAGGATTTGCAGGCTATTCTTGATAGAGGTAGCAGGCTGCCTTTCCCTGATGGAATCCTCATCAATGGTCGTGGCTCTAACGGAGCATCTTTCAATGTGGAACAAGGTATGCATGCCTAAATAAAATCACTTCAAATCCAACAACCTTCTCCTGCAACTTGTTAAATACGATTCATATAAATATGTGTCCAGCTAGGCTCATCCCGTGTCTACATTACGTGAGCTCTTTTGTCTTATTCACCATTAAGATCATGGTTGTTTCCACTATTGAAGGAAAAACAAAGTTGTAAATAATCTAACCTAACCTAAGCTAGAGTAAATTGTGAGAGAAATAAATAGCGTAAGTTTCGGGGCACACGCAGGAAAGACGTACAGGCTGAGAATATCAAATGTGGGGTTGGAAAATTCCCTGAATTTCCGCATACAGAACCACAATTTAAAGCTGGTAGAAGTGGAAGGAACGCACACGGTTCAAACAACCTACTCATCTCTTGACGTGCACGTGGGCCAGTCTTACTCTGTTCTGGTCACTGCGGATCAACCTGCTAAGGACTATTACATCGTGGTCTCTTCTCGATTTACATCTACAGTCCTCACCTCCACTGCCATTCTTCGCTACAGCAACTCTGCAGGCCCAGTATCCGGCCCACCCCCTGGTGGACCTACCATTCAGATTGATTGGTCTCTCAACCAGGCCCGCTCCATCAGGTATCTTCTTTTTTTTGTCAAAATTCGTTACTTTTGTGTATGCGCTATGACGTGAAGCTGAGGAATTTAAATGGTTGTTTCAGGACGAACCTGACAGCAAGTGGACCAAGGCCGAACCCGCAAGGGTCGTACCACTACGGTCTGATAAACACGACGAGGACCATCATACTGTCCGGTTCAGCTGGTATAGTGAACGGCAAACAGAGATACGGAATCAACAGCGTGTCTTACGTTGCTCCGGACACTCCTCTGAAGCTCGCAGACTACTTCAAAATCCAAGGTGTTTTCCGTGTCGGAAGCATTTCTGACAGGCCCACTGGAGGTGGCATTTACCTTGACACATCTGTTTTGCAAACCGACTACAGAGCATTTGCGGAGATTGTCCTCCAAAACGACGAAGACGTCATTCAGAGCTACCATCTCGATGGCTACTCTTTCTTTGTGGTTGGGTGAGTCATCATCGCTCATCAACCATTATTCATTCATATTCTTGGTCAACTTAACCACTGTATTTTATCTCTTTACTTTTATTTAAGTTGTGAAACGTTTGTACTGTGTGTATGCGTAGTATGGACGGAGGACAGTGGACGACTGCTAGCAGGAACGAGTACAATCTTCGAGATGCAGTTTCGCGGAGCACCACTCAGGTTCGAATAATAAGCATTCTTTCTCAACAATAGAGTATTTACCGATCAAAATATTTGATAATGTGGTTATTGGTGAATGCAGGTATATCCCAAGTCATGGACTGCTATCTATATTGCGCTTGACAATGTGGGAATGTGGAACTTGAGATCTGAATTTTGGGCACGGCAATACCTTGGCCAACAGTTTTACATGCGCGTTTATACAACATCAACCTCAATCAGAGATGAATATCCTGTTCCAAAGAATGCACTGCTATGTGGTAGAGCAAGTGGGAGACACACTCGACCCCTCTGAGCTGCCAATATCAAAAGCAGTTTACTTTTCTCCTTCTCATTTTTCAATTTATTTGTTTCGGTAATTTATGCTATTATTGATGGTATGATTACGACGGACATGTTTGATTTGAGCCACAGGTGACCCCAGCTCGAGGTCGCGTTAATTCTTTTCCAGAAAAAAAAGAAACAATATTTTATTCTATTGTAATTTTCCGAAATTTACTGTTTTTATTGCATATTAATGTTGGCATTTAGCTGGTGGCAAGTGTAATTCATTCAGCATCGGTAGTTTTCTTCTGTAATTGAAAATAGTGAGCACTTGTATTCCTTTACCTTTTACGTGTCCAAACACACAATTTAATATTAACCGTTCAAACCAAGTCATTAGCTATCGATACCGTGGCATAGAAGTAACGTATGAACGGATGATATATTTATCATTGTGAAAATTAAGCATTTTCTGAAACTAAATTAGCATAAGTAGCCACTGATTACAAAGGCAATATTGATAGATAGTGGCAGAAATTACACTCAATCAAGAAATTATTTAATTAATTTAAATGTTTAAAATACAATATATATATATATATATAAATTTGGAGATTGCACTCACAAAAAATTAAAATAGAAAGACCAAAATTACATATAAGAATTGAAAAGAAAAAAAAATAGCTTTTATTAATTTGGTGGTTGAGTCCTAGGTTTTAACCTTTACTTTGCTAATTATTAGGTTTGTTTAATGCGCTTTATAAATTTGAATATTGAAAAAAAGATTTTTGAATTTGAATATAAATAAAATTAATTAACTGTTTAATGAAAACTGAATATAAAAACATAGGAAAAACGTGTTGAGGAAAAAAAATATAAATAAGAGGAAGCACAATAAGAAAAGGAATTTAATTTTAAAATCTGAAGAAACAAAATCGAAAAATAGGTAAACCCGCGCAGTGAAGGTGTTTGTGCTGAGTCTGCAGCGAGGTGAGTAGGTTATTGGAATGGAAGAGCAGAAGCAGGAGGAAAGCCTGAAGCATTTGGGTGAAGAAGAAGAAGAAGAAGAATCGGTGTCGGAATCGGTGCGGGATTTACCCTCCGACGCCGTAAAGGAATTGTTGTCGGAAGGGGTCAGTTTTTCTAATTCATCTTCGTTCTCTTTCTCTTCTTTCTCTTCTGCTAACTGCTATTTCACATCACATCACAGGTATGCGCCCGTTGCGTCCTTCGCCTCTTCGGCCTCCAAGGCCGTGTCTATGCTTCTCCTCCTTCCCTCTCTTTTCTCTCTTCTCTCTCCGCCACCACACATCAACTTTGCACACTTTGCTTTGGGATTCTGCAGTTCACATATTATTCAGACGACACCCAAACTCTCCTTCAAAATCAGAACCTCCCACTTCTCATTGCTGACACCGTTAAACGACACGCCTATCAGTTCCATACCTTTTCCCTTGAAGTTTCTATCCCACCAATCATTCTCAACAATGATAACTCTCTTCGGTTAAAATTCTACTTCATGCTTCTTTACTTTTTACTTTTTTGTAGTTGTGCCTTTCTATTCCTCCTTATTATTATTGTTTGGGTACGCATTTAATATTCATAGGAATGTCTTATTTTTTTAAATTTTGTAGCTCATATATGAAAACCAAATTCGGGTCTCAATCTTGGTTCCAAGAAAACTTGCTCACTGGATGCATATCTACAAAGGATGCCTTAAAATTTTCTCTGATATATCCTCTTGAAAATCTTCTGGTTAGTCATTTTTCGTATCAGTCAAGATGTTTATGTTTTGATCCATTTGTTTTCTAATGACCCTTTACAGAAATTTATTTTTGCAGGAATGTAAATCGAGTATGGGCAATTTCCGCATTCGTTTGACTTACACTCACACAAAAGCATCGAAGGGGGATCAGAACCGGTCAGATAGTACCGAGACTTGCAAGAGAAGAAAAATAGGCATGCTCAAGTTTATTATTGATCCTGTGTTGCATTTTAGTTGGTGTTTTTATGAAGAAACTGAGAACATCTGACATTGACGCATCAAATTGAGCTGTTACTTTCTCTGATTGCGTAGTGTTGTGCCTTTCAGTGTGACTGTTTCAGAATTCACGACAAAGTACAAACCAATGAATTCATGAGTATTCTTATCTGTTAATAAAATGGTCTTCTCTTGCATTGGTCTTACCTTTTTGTGCCGGTGAATGACCTTTTTCAAAGTACTGCTATAATGAAATTCAATTCCAGACAAAGGAATTATTTATTTTTTAGTTATACTAGTTTTCCTCTGGAAGCATGCTTTGCAATAAACCAATAGTTACTATTGACTGATTGCTGTGAGGAGTATTCCTTGTGCATCAAAGGGACTGCCATTCATTGAGCTTCAGAATTTCTGCTCCTTAAAAATTAACATCTTATTATTACCAATAACAATTAAATAGCTGGTCTCATTTTCCCTGGAGTTTTCGTTGACGTTTTGGACTCTGTAGCATATGCTTAGATTTATTTTGTTTTCCTTTGACTAGTTTTTGGATGTAACATATGCTTAACTTGTCTATATGTCTAAGGTGTAGACAGATATTGCCTTTGATTTTACACTTTTCATTGACCTTTTTGACTCTGTAACCTTTTCTTCTTCTTTTTTCTGGTAGAAATGGCCATAAGATTGATTTCCTTTTCCTTTCACTAGTTTTTGGCTCTAACATATGCTTGGATTGTCTATAGCTCTAGGTGTATACAAACACTGCCTGTGATTTTACAGTTTCTTACATTAACCATTTCATTTTTATTTTAATATTTTATAGGAGAGTCCAATCTTGTTGGAGAAATACCTATTAGCAAATCACTTGAGAATGATTCCTCTGACGGCTGTGAATTCTTGCTAGAAAAGGTAATTTGTGATCACCCTCCTATTCTATGACTAAATGTATTTCAGATTTAAATAGCTTTGCTTCATGATCCCATGTTTGTCAGAATGCAATCTCTTAAATTTATGTGTATCATAAATCTTTGTTGGTTTTCATGGTGGGTTCACAATGGGAATTATGTTTTGTTTTGCTTTATAGTAGAAATAAAGTCACTTTGAATTCATTGTCTATTTCGCTATTGAGATTTGATATGATTCTATCGCTAACTTGGCTTTCCTTTCTTTTAAGGCAAACGAGCCTTGCCATTTTACATTCTTTTGCTACAGGACGCCTTTCTATTTTGGTGGAAGATACCTGAAGGTAATGAATTTGTTATCTTCCCCCAATCTTCCTAACTGGACATTTGAACTAGCATTCTGAAGTCATTACATGTATCAATGGCATACATGTTTTTTACTCCAGCAATGTTTTAAAACATCATAAACGTTGCATTTCTTTATCCAAATGCCACTCTTATAGTTTTACATGTTCTGATATGTCATATGGCATGATAGACATATTGAATATGTGGAGGTATTTATGTGATACTTAATGTAAACAGCAAGTTCGCTTTATGCACTCTCACATGTGTAGTTGAAATTAATTAATTGACCAATTCTCGCACAAAAAAAATAGATTCTTTATGTAATGGAATATAATTTCCTTTATTTGGTCTAGATATAATCATATAACTATAATTTGCGAACCAATGATAGAAAAAGAGTGAATATTTCGTGCAAATTCAAATTTATGTGTTTACTTTCATGGCAGTATTCACGGAATGTGAGTCAAACATGCTGGATCATTGATGATGAAAGAATGGGAGAAGCATCGGTTGAAGTACTGTCTATTCTGCCTGGCAATAGCTGTTGTCTTTAATGTTTCCTTTTAATGTTGATTGTGAAAGGTGACAACGATGTTTAAAATCATTGTAGGAAATAATTGGTGGAAACATCCTCCAAGCCTGCCAAGGTGATGGTTTTAAGTTTCACGCTGCAGGCAGAGAAGATATCGATGTACTGAATTTATTGTTTTGTACTTTTAAAAAGTTTATCAATGAATGAACTTATCTGATATGGAACTGTTCTAGGTCCGAATGTTGGGTCCAGGCAGGCCCTTTCTTGTTGAGGTGCAAAATGCACGGCATATCCCATCTGAACTGTTTGTAAAAGATGTAGAGAAAAAGATAAATAACATGGAGAATAAATTGGTAATGCTGCAACTGAATTGGTGATGTTTCTCAATCTTTTTATTTCATGATTACTAAATTCATAATATCATATGTTTGTGTAGGTTAGGGTGAAAAATCTGAAACTTGTTGGTAGTGAAGGCTGGGACCTTATGCGTGAAGGTGAAGCAGAGAAGCAGGTCTTTCATCTAGATTCTTAATAACTAGTTACTTTTATTTCTTTGTTGATCTCTTACAGCTTTGTTTCATCCATTGTTTTATCTATATATGCATCCTAACTATTACAATCTTACAACTGTGTAGAAACAATATGCTGCTTTAGTGTGGATATCTCGTCCTCTAAAGGATGAAGATTTTCAATGTATTTCTTCACACAAGGATTTGGTAAGCTTTTATGTTGTGTGTATTACTTGTTATCAAACATGTATTTTGCATTAAATGTTTAACTTAAACGTACAAAAGCATAAACCGTGTCGATCTTTGTATCTGCGTCATTTGACTTTCGCTGAGTAGCTCTAGGATATATATGTCTGTTTTTGTAACGCATCCTGATTGTATTTATGTCATTTAAGCCTTTGATTTATCCATTACGTACTTCTATATAAATGTCAATTGAATCGATTTCTGTAGTGCTTATATTAATATATTGATCTGCCATTCATCTCTTGTGCGGTCAATCTATTATTTATAAAATAAGAAATCCTTCAAAGCAGAGTTCCTTAAAAGAATCTTAGAAGTAAGTCTCATTGGTGTTACTAGTCAATTTGATTCATGTTTGTGCTTGTGGTCCAATCAAACACATAAGTCACGATCTATCTGATGCCAAACAAAAATGCAGACACTAGGTAGCAAATGAGAAAATGAAGCTTGATAATTAAAATTGTGTTTGTAGTCTTAACTCCTTTGAAAGTTTACTATAGCTTGAGCAAGGTTATTTAATGGAAATCAGCACCCACTACACAGAGCCACATAATTGTTTGCTATGCAAGGTCTGCTTCTAGTAGTCCCTCATGAGGTAGAAGCCTTCCTAAGCTTCACTCTCCAAATTCTTCTCTCATATTCCCCTCCTTGTCTCCTCCATTCACTTCCCAATCATGCTAGAATTACTCTTTCCAACCTAAATTTGCAACCTAGCCATTCAGTTTACTCTCCATGCTCCCTCCTATCCTAACCACCCCTCCCATTACTGACTCCTCCATTGTCCTTACCATGTTCCAGTTTACCCGCTTGCCTTATCAACTTCCTTCCTCGCTTTTTCCTTGTATTGACCTGGGTCAACCACGGCCTATCACCTTTTCTCTCTTTGGATCATGCTCGCTGGGATTTTTGCATTTAATAATTGCTTTTTTGTTTTAATTTGTGAGTATGGTAACCAGAATCTTTTTCTTATTTGAGCAGAAAGTTTTGCAGAGGACCCCAATAAGGGTGCTACATCGTCGCAGTCCTTTAGAGCGGGAAAAGATTATTCATTGGTAGGATTCTCCCATATATTGATAAGTTATATGCTACGTTTACAATATAAAAGCTGCATTCAGACACGTGTCTGAAATTTCACCATCCCTTACTGTTTCTCAAATCTTAGGATGAAAATAGAGGCAATTGCTGGAAGTTCCCAATATTTTCTTCTGCACCTATGTACACAGGTAATCTTATATTATCTCTTATATAAATGAAATTTCAGTGACTGAACTACTTTTTAAACAGAGCTTAAGTTGTGGTTTTAAGTTTTAGCACTTCAAACTTTACAACTCCATGGCTATATACTTTTTACATTTTATTGGAAATGAATGGTGAAAATATGGTGAACAATATTTCCAAGTAAATATTACAGAGGCCATGCAAAAGGATTCATTGGTGGAAGTAAAGGATTTATTACATAGGCCATGGAATTACCACTTCTGTCTTCTGAGTGCAATAAAACAAGCGAATGACATACCATGATCTACTCTCCTCACGTTTCTCTCCCAATAATTGTTATTGCCCGTTTGTTAAACATATAAAATCAGTATTTCTTTCCGATTTAAAAATGTGACTGAATTAATTTAGAAATACATCCGAGTTAATATTATGATAAACTTCCCTTCATGTACAGAGAAATCTGTAATCAGTAATTAGTTGAAGTCCGAAAGATCTAATAAGTTTGTACTTTTATAGGCTGGGACCTATATCAAGGAATTTGTTCATGGAGATCTTGGACGCACCTATCCTAGGTACGACATACGATACTTTCAATTTATGGGAATTGATTTTGAACACGTCACCATGTTGGCAAGTGCCTTATTTATTGTGATTTTGCAGCATTGGATCAATTTTGGGTTGCAGAGCTGAAATTTTGCAACTTGATGTCACAGACATAAAAATGGAATGTTTCCTGACATAAATCCGTTTTTAAATCATGGCTGCTAGACTTTGGAGAGAGCAGTACTATGATGGGAGATAGACACATGTGCATCTTCAAGTAGAGCTACTTCCTTCCAGAAGTGTGTATCTTTTCGTACAGACTAGCCTCTTATTTCATCCCCCCTTACATTAGTGCCCTTGAGCAACGTAGAAAGGAGTCCTAATTATTATAGCTTTATGATTGAATTTCTGTAGAATTGATTTTTTGAAAAGAATTATTTGTTAAGGTTAAAGAATTGATTTTATGTAGACTGTAAAGTATAATTACTTTGAACGTAAGTTCTTAACATTTTAAACAACTTGCTGTGCAATTTAATTTTTCTGGTGGCTAACATCGATAAAGGAACATTGGCGTTGGATGTTGCATAATATCTGGATTGTGTGAAGTTAGTCATGTTTGGTTTTATTCTCTGAAATTACACTAATAATAATAATAATATGAACCACTAGTGAATGGAATCGAGTTCGATGTTAATGTTTAGAAATTTAATTGTCCTGACCATCAAACAGGAAGCAATGCTCTTACGTGTTCAACGGAGGACCCTTCCTCCATTCGAATAAAACAGGATCATATACCCCAAAAAGTCAAATCACAAGGGCTTGTCCTCCTTTTCCAATTCCTTTGTTTTCATGGTTGGAAAAGGAAGAAACGAAATGCCACTTTTGAGAAAAATATCTATATCTACTCAATCCAATGTGCATCTAACATTTTGGCCATGAAACTGTACCGGTCAGCAGCTTCATCTATCTGCGGTTAACAATAAATGAAATTTAAAAACGACATACAGCAATCAACAATGGGAATAGAAGCTAAAAAAGAACAAGATCCTAATCTATTACCATTTTCTTTGTAGGGCGCCCTGCACCATGCCCAGCCTTGCACTCAATGCGACCAATTATAGGGTTCGTCTGGGGACTTTTATCAAGACTAGTAACGAGGACATACTGCAAGGTCTGAAAAAAAATCAAAATACCAGTCAAAGAGAGCAGCACCACCCAAAGTCTTCAGAATGCAAGTAGCGATTTGATAACTCAAGTTTGCAAAAATAATTCAATAAATCAAATTGGAAATTATGAAAAACAGACTTACTGCCAATAGCTTTAATGAATGCAGTGGCACAACACGATCATCATGATCAGCAGTCAACAGCATTGTTGATGGGTATTGAATTGACTGATTAGGATGCTTTTCCCAAGGTCTCTGGACATTATGCAATGGTGAGTACCTAAAACAAGATATTATAGAAAATCATAACGATGCTTTGTGCAACCTATACTGGAAGAAAAAAAGCTCCAAAGTAAGAATGAGAGATTTCTTTCAACTATAAACCAGAAAGGAATCTAAATTATACACGCTGATGAAAAAATATTGAAGTTAAAAAAGACTTAGCAATCCCCCTATTAATAATAGCCGAAGGTACTCACTCAATCACATGACTATGACAACGGAAGGTGCACAGGCACAAACAACCAAATCACCTATTATTTAAGGGCAAGTTGCCATCATTTTGATAAACAATTACTTATTCTTTGCCTTATTGATGTTTTAGCCAAAAGACAAACGGGGAGGAAGCCTTGCAGCTCTACACAATACTAAAATAAATTAAAAAAAAAATTAACAGAAATGTCATATTTGCACGTATAACCATGCTCACTTGATTAGCCAATGAAATTCTTCCTCCTTGTCTGAACAACCATAATCTGTGGTCCAAGCATGACCTGAATAACAAAAACAAATCAGTATGATACAAAATAACAATATAGTCAAGAAAACTGAACAAAACCAACCTATTGTAAATTTGTGGAACCGTAGCATGTCCATAACACCAACATGAGCCAGCGCACAACCGAAAAGATCAGGTCTCTGCTCACAAATTTGGAGAGGTGAGAAATACACCAAACTCAATAAAAATGCACTAACGAAATTTCAGAGGACAAAACACCAAAGAAATGGCAAATGAATCATACTTGATTTATGCAAGCACCAACAAGAAGTCCACCATTACTTCCACCCTCGATGCATAACTTTTTGGGTTGCGTGTAACCAGCAGATACAAGATATTCGGCTGCTGAAATGAAGTCATCAAAGCAGTTTTGCTTGTTTGCAAGGGAGCCAGCTTTGTGCCAATCCTCCCCATATTCTCCACCACCACGAATATTTGCTATGCAGAAAACAACACCTAAATGTCTCGCCAGTACAGTCCGACTGATGCTGAAATATGGTGTAAGACTGATGTTAAAACCGCCGTATCCGTATAGCAGACAAGGGTGTGAACCATCCAAAACAATATCCTTTCTGGAAACAATAAACATTGGAATCTTGGTACCGTCTTTACTAGGCACAAAAACCTGAAATTTGTAAGCTATATTAGAGAATAGAACATAATAAACAACACAGATTCTGAGAGACGTCAACACCCGTCCTCTCAGAGTAATGACATGTGAAACAGACAAACAAATAATGTAAACTTTAAAATAGGAGAACTCATCTGAATATCAGTGAATCTTTCCTTTTTTTTCTTTTTGTTTTACCTGATTGACATGAAACTCGGAGCGGTCAAACCCAGGGACAACAATCTCACGAAATATCTTCATATCAGGAACTTGTGTTCTCAGGTCGCACTGATATATGATTCCAGGAGTCAAAAAGCTTGTAAAACCAATGAAAACCTCGGAATCCTCACGCCGCCCAGAAATTTCACTGACTGTGCCAATGTCAATTGGTAATTCATGTTGCAAGGAACCTGTTTCCAAGTCTCTGACTTGCAGAACATATTTCACATCACTCAAGTAGCTCACAATAAGTTGGTTACCATTTATAGCTCGTGCTGATTCAAGCACATCTTTTTCAGACTCTCGGATAACATCAGTCCAAACATTTGGTTCTTTCAAATCTACTCGAACTACTTTGTATTTTGGAGCATCTTTATTAGTTAAAAATGTAAACAAGGTGTCATCATTTGCAATGGCATGATATTGTCCATCGAATTTATCAACAAGCTTGACAAATGGAAGGAGGGAATTTTCATTCCGAAAACTTTCCAGCCCGTTTGGAAGTTCAGACAAGTCGTAGTAGTAAAGCTTGTTAACTGGATCACACCCTTCATCAATATACAGAAGAACATACTGCACAATGAACAAAAACAAAAAAGCCAGTCTTTTAGGAGATTTGATATCATATGCATGCATCATCGCAGTAATGCCCCTTGATTAAGGAAAATCATACTATGCCTAATCTACTTTGCAATGCTATGAATGTAACATTACATGACAGTGGATTGCTTAACCGTTCTGCTGACAATAATTAGAACATTGCAAAGTTTAAGGATCCAGGACTTTACGTTACGATATGACTAAAAAAGACCAATTAAAAAAAATATTTCCACATTAACATGACACATTTGGCACAAACAACGACCAATCTTTGGTATTAATACTACTAAAGCCTCGAGGAAAATAACGACATAACATAGGGAGCACATTTTCATATCTTTATGTACACATAACATTTCATATTTGCAAGGCAATGACAAAAAGAGTACCTTCCCGTCTTCGGTAACACTTCCTCCAAACATATATTTAGGATTCTCAGGATCCCTCCAACACAGAATGTCTTCCGATTGATCAGTACCCAAAAAATGATAACAAAGTTCATGATGAAGGTTCGCATTAGTTTCAGTCCCAGCATCTGCTACTTCTCCATCCCTACTTAGCAAATCAATGTAATCAATTCAAAGTTACGAATCAAGGATATATGAAACTAACCCCAACATCATATCCCTGAGAATGACTATGATTAAGTTATTTGAAAAAAATAAACATAAATAACACCAAATATCAATTTGAAATTTCAATCCCAGAACTAAATCATAGAAAGAACACGATAATGGAGATGACATACTTCGGAGCTGGATAGCGGCTGTAAAAGAAACCTTTGCTATCGTGCGTCCAACTAATGGAAGAAAACTTGACCTGAAACATCAACCGTTAGCATGATCTTGATATGAACTATTTTCAGTCAAGAGATTCAACATTGTTTCTGTGAATCTGATAAGGATACTAACCCAAGATAAAGTATCAGGCTGAACACTCCTGTCACGAATACGCATGACTTTTATTGTGACCCAGTCGCTACCACTGGAACTGAGTCCATAGGCCAAGAACTCAGCATCTTTGCTCACGGACAGCGTGTTGAGGGAGACAGTTCCATCTTCACTGAGCGCATTGGGATCGAGCAAAACCTCAGCCTCAGCCTCTAAGCTGTCCTGCAAGTAAAGCACGCTCTGCGCCTGAAGACCCGTGTTGTGGAAGTAAAAGTACTTATTCCCACGCCGGAAGGGAGCGTTGTAACGAGGATTATCAAACAGCTTCGTTATCTTCTCCGACAGCTTGTCCCTGCACTCGCACCTCTGCAGCACCGAATCCGTCAACGCCACCTGTTTCTGCACGAACTCTTTAACTTCCTCCGCCTCCGGATTCTCCAGCCTAACAAAGCAAAATGAAAACGAAATGAAAATGAAAACGAAAACGTAATACAATGCTGAAGTTGGTTGCATTTGCGTACCATCGGTAAGGATCGGCAATCTTGACCCCGTGGAAGTGGTCAACGACGGAGTCGTCTCTGCGAGCAGTGGGATATTGGATTGGCTGGTGCAGAGCGGAAAGAGAACCCATTGTTTTGGTCTTTGCAATTGAAAAAGATAAAAGAAGAGGAAACGAACGAGATTTGAGGAAGGTTAAGGTTGTTGTCCTCGAATTTAAGAGGGCGAGATTTGAATGTCGTGTCCAAGGATTCAGAATGTGGCGACTAAATGACAACATTTTTTCGTTATACCACTTTTTACACGGAAGGAAGATAACAATTCCTCACGCGCACTCCAATCTCTTATTTTAAATAAATTAAATAATTTCAAATTTTCAAAATTATTTAGTCGCCAGTTCTGGAGATGCCATTGGTTCTGTTCCATGGATGACGCCATTCTGTGTATAACATAATGTAACCATTTCACTCAACCTTACAATTTTTAAAAACAAAGTACACAGTCAAACCTTGGAATATTTATATATAAAAATAATTTTTTTTTAAACTATCAATTTTCTCATCTCCTAAGTCAATTATAATAAACTAGTGCTAATCTGATTCATTTTATTTTGGAATTATATGAAGGAAAGTTGTGTGACTATTACGGTCAATGTTTTTCAAATAAAAGTCAACTTATTGTTGTGATTTACTTTTTGATTCCCTAACAATACGATTCCTCATGCTTTTTATTTTTCGCTAAAAGAAATAATATCTTATCATGTTTATCCATTTACTATAAAAAAAATGTTTTCCATCTTAATTTTTTAAAAATGATTTAGGATTAATAAACATACAAATCCTTAAAATAACTGAACATATTTTAGAGATGGTACTATGAAGAAAACAAAAATAATATGGTAATTTTATCAATATCCATTCGTATAAGTACGAGTGCTGTAATAAATTCAGATATGAAATTTCATACTTCTTTTGAGTTTGACTTAGTTATAATAGGACTGTTTTTAATTAAATTTAAAAAATTAATCCAACAAAAAAAATTTATTCAATTTTTTATTTTTTATTGCATCGAATTGATTTCAACTTACAATATAATTTTACTTTATTTACCGTTTTATTTATTATCTTATATGTTTTATTCTAAATTTATCAAAACAAAATCTAAATATTTAATTAGTTAAAGAAACGTTGATATTGATACACAACAAAAGCTTCGATTTCTGAAGGGGAACTGGTCATAGACTATTTTGATTAGTGAATTAATGGGTTAAATTGAACATTGGGCCAGATGGGTAGCAGGTTTTGTGCATTACAAACAAATGCAAATAGTTAGAGTCGTAATTCTCACCTCCGCTTTTGATAAGTTCACGTCCATTATTTTCAAAACAAGTTTCCTTGCATACATATTAATTATATTTAAACAAGATTTGTTCAGATACATAATTTTTTGTTTATACAAGTAAATATATAAAAAGATATTTTTATTACTTAATTCTATTATTAAGCTTCTAAAGTCTGTAAATATAAATCAATATTGAAGAAAAAATTTATTTAATATTAAGTTAGTTCTTGTATTCTAATTTAATTAATGTTAACAATGGAAGAGTATTATATGGTAGAAATGTGATGGTCATTTCTCTAATAAGAATTGTTCATATTGACAAGTTAGGCGGCTGACCATTACAAGGACAAATAATAACCCAAGACCTAAAGATCGAATGGTGTGAAAAAAATAGGACCATGGGATAAAACATGAATTATCATACTAAGCATAGTTAGAACATCATTAGGTCATGATTAAGCCTCTTAAAAGATAAAATTTCATTAAGGATATTATAAATAAAGCATGTAAGTGAAGCGTTTGATATTTTTGAAACCATCTACATTTATTGCATTTATGAGATTGAACACTTACTTTTAAATATGATTTTAGTCTCTAAACTATAAAGCGATTTTGGTTTTAATCCCTCTTTCAATACTTTTTTGTCCTTCACCTTTAGAAAATCATAATTTTTCGTCCTCAAAAACCAACGGCGTTAAAAAGAAGCTGAGCTGGCTAATGGTGGAGTGTCACGTCATCTTTTTTCTGACACTAAGTCTATCTTGTTAACGGTCGAACGGTATTGGAAATGGCCGAATGATTATGATGACTGAATGACCGAACAGTATTGGGTGTTGCTGAACGGTATTGGTGGTGACTGAATGGTGATGATGACCGAACGGTTATGGTGACTGAATGATGATGGTGACTGAACGGTAAGGGACAGATTGATTCAGTGTGAAAAAAAAATGACGTGACACTTTACCGGTAGCCAATTCAGCTTTTTTTTTAACGCATTTGGTTTTTTAGAACGAAAAATTATGTTTTCCTAAATGTCAAGGACCAAAAAGTACCTTAGTTTGAAAGAGAGACTAAAAATAAAATCGCTTGATAATTTAGGAACTAAAAACATCTTTAACTCAAATATTAAAGTACTCTATGTAGATAACCAATCAAACAGAGTAAGAAGAATAAACATACAAATGTAGCCATCGACATAACGTGGACAAATAAAAAAGTCTATAAATTATAAGTATTCTCGACTCTATTATAACAAGAAGATAATTATTAAATAACAAAAGAAAAATAGTGTTAATAGAAATCATTAATGATGACAATGAGAAGGTAGGTCATGCGAGCGAGTCCGTAAGAAAAAGTATAGGAACGGACTGAGTATTTTAACCTACTGACCTGTTTTTTAACCCAACCAATAACAGGTTGATCCACGTTAACTTATAATATAATACTAAAATAACAAACTCTTAAGAAAATTATCCAAATACTCATACCTAAATTTTTCACACCTATTCCAAAATTTGGTTATTTAGTCATTTTCATTTTCAGTTTTCCTTTAATACCCCATTTATTATTTCAACAACTATATTTCACCTAATTACCCATACTTTACTTATGCTTTTGACCATCTTTGATTTTATTTTCGTCTTTTTGACATCTTTTCATAATGGCACCAACATTGTTTTTGATAAGTGAAATTTGCTTTCAAAGTTTAAATTATTTTTTTTACCATGTAATTCTTCGATGTTTTTTATTAACGTTTTTCCTTTTTCCAACTTGCCCTTTGATTTTATGAACATTTTACATTTTTTTGTTTCGCAGTATTTTCGTCATTCCCACTCGCTTCGTCTTCTTAACATACGTTTCTTTTGGATTATTCATGGTTATGGTTAAAGAGTTGAATATGTTTCGTAGTTATTCATGGATTATTCGTATTCAGGTTAGTATCATGTATTATAGTTTAGGTTTGTTTGTTTTGTGTTATTTGTTTATGTATTATAGTTTATTTTTTTCTGAAGTAAGAAATGATGGATTTTGAGATTTTGTACTGAGTTTTCTGTTACCGAAATGCCTTATACCATCTTAATGAGTTATGCTTATGACTTGTATATTGATTTTTTTTTGTTTGGTTTTGACATTGGAATTCGTGTTAATTTGATTTCTTTACCAACTGTATGAATTTCTATTGACGTTCCATTCTTTATGATAAAAAGTAAGGACAATACTATTTTGTAGTTGAAGAGATCGAAATTTCCTTTTAGAAAGAAGATTGTCACTTCCAACACAATCAAAATGTGAGATTTTTCTTTATTCTTGAATGTTGGTTCCTTGATCTTGATCTTTCTCTATTTTTATTACTAAAAATCCTAAAAAAATCCAGTTACAAGAAAAGGTTTTTAACCCAAAAAAAAGTGAAGGAAAAGTTTTTCAGGAATTTATAAACTTTTATTTTCACTCCTTTGTCAGAGGGACATAATCAAAACTTCATTTCGTCTTCATTTTTCTAACATCTTGCCCTTTCTAATTGATCTTGAATTTATTGTTTTTAACTCGAGGAGAAACTTTCAACTATAAAAGGTGTGTGTCACTCAATGATGAATTATATAGATTAGTAGGAGGATTGATTGTGTTTTGTTTTTGGATTTTGTTTCATTGTTTATTTCATTTAAAGATACTTATTATTTTTGATTTTGTTGTGTTGATTCTACTTTCATGTGATGTGTCGTGCCTAATAACATAAACATATAGTGTAATTTGTTTCAAATTTGTGTACTCCAAACGATAAAAAAACTTTTCATTATATAAGTCTTTAATACCCATGTTTCCCTAAAACTAGAAACAATTTTCTCTTAATGAAAAGAGCTACTTCACTATTCAAAACCAATATTTATATGTACTTATATTTTTGTTTAAAAATTTTAACCATAATTTCATATTATTCTAACTTTTTTCAATAGAATTACATGTTTGTATTTTACTTAAGCTGATTATTCATTTTTAATATAATAAAAGCTCTGTAGATTGATCTATCTGGAATATACACATAAAATATTATATTTATAATACAAGGTATATAAACTAAATCCAAAATATAGAAAAAAAAATACTAACAAAACTAAAAGATAAGATATTTATCTAATATATATAATAATCTAATATATTTAACAATTCATACATGCATGTTACTTTATTTATAATATTTTAAGTTTAAATTTATTTTTCTCTAATTTCACAAGTCAATACCTTTCAATATGTCTTTGTCTTTTAATTTGTCTACCCATGTTTCTATTTACAAAATTTAATATCAATTTCATATTATTATTTTTTACGGGATTCAATATGTCTACAGTACTTATTAGGTATTTAATTTTAATATAATTTATAAATCAAAACTCTAATTGTAAATTTTAATCATATAACAACATTATTTTATTACACATCACATCACTTATTAATTATTATGTCAATTTTATAAATTAACACAGATATATTCATACCAAAATATTACTTTTTAATCTTAATGTATTATATATGGTTTCAAACAAAAAAAAATGTTAATTTATACATCAATAATTAGTTATTATAAACTCAATCTCTATGTTAATAACAATATTTGCATGTATTTATGTTTAAATTTTAACTTCAAGTTCATGTTACTTTAACTTATTTTAATAAGAATTTGATTTTACAATTTTTGTAATTTACTTTAAGTTGATTATTTATATCTCCATGTTACATTTGTTTAGAATATTTTAAATTTTTTTTCTCTAATTCCATATGCCAACACATTTTTAATATTTCTCTTTCTTTTAAGTTTTCTATATTTACATGTGTTCCCATTTAAAAATTTTAGCATCAACTTCATGTTAATTTTTGTATGAGATCATATTACACAATATGCGTACTTTTTATTTTAATAGCAACATGAAACGTGTATACGACTTTCATTTTAATATAATATATAACTCAAATTTAATTTTAAAATTTAATTATATAACATTAATTTTTTTACACATCACTAATCAATTAGTGACAATTTTATAATTTAAAATAAACAAATTCATATTTAATTAATTATTATTATTATTATTATTCATTGTTATTATTAATATTAGTATTACTAGCTGTATTGTTTAGAATTCACTATTTTTAACATAAAGAAATCAATCATTAAAAGAATTCAATATTTAATTAATTAGTTATAAAAAATAATAGTAATTGATGATTCAATTTTTCTTATATTATTTAAATATAATTATAATACTTAAATATAATTATGTAAGTAAATTATTTATTTAGATATAATTATAATTATTTACGTACGAGTCTAATATTAGTAATTTTCTAAAACACAAATACAATAAATTATGGGTTTCTTCTAAACAATTTATTGATTCAATTTTCTTTTCTAATCCAAAGTAACGCTTTTTTTTATGATTCTTACTTATTTTAGTCAACTACAAAACTATATTTATTTTCAATAGATTTGAAATTAAAAATTAAAAATTATGAAATTATGCATATTATTAAATTTTAGTAATAAATTTATAAAAATGATTATTTCCTTTAGTTTAATTAAATAATAATAAAGTTATTAATTAACTTATAGATTAATCTCATAAGTTATATATTTCTTATATTAGAAAGGATGAATCTAATAGACATTTTGTATGTATGAAATAGGTGACGACGAGATGGGTGAAAATGGAAGAAACCGAGCACTGTGATGTGATGATGTAAGTTTGTGGTTTTGGGGCTCCCAGTTCCCAGAAAGGGTTGGCATGAATATAAGAAAAAGTAATGATTGAATGAAGACAATAAGTGAATTGGCAATCGCATTAATTCATCCTGTCACTGCCAAACGCCATAATCATCTTCTCTGCCTTTCTATCTTCCTCTAAATATCATTCTATTATATTTACTTTTACCATTATCTAGCTCGATATCATTCTATTGTGTCTTCTTTTAATGAATTCATTAATGAAAAGTTATTTAATATGGCATTATATAAATAAGATACATGTTATTATTGAGCTTTTTTTAATTGGCATGATTAATTAATATAATTAGAATGATATGAAATTATATTTGAAGTGGAGCGTTGTTTAGGCATAATGAGCGAAAAGGCACGCGTTGATAGTTGCATGCGAAAGCCATGATCGTTTGATTTCATAACTCATAAAAGTGTGTGAAAAGGTTGTGCAAATAGGGTGTGGTGTGTGATCTTTAGGATGCATGATTGCCTGCAATGCAAAGCCTTCAAGAAAAAAAGGCAATTCAGTGACTAAACAGTAATAAAGATATCTGATTTTACTTTTCACCAACTTCCTAAATACTTGGTCCACCAACTTCAAACTCCTTTGAGTTCCAGTTTCGCCTAGAGAGAAACTAGGTCCAGATTTCAGAAAAAGCAATCCAAATAACACAAGAAAAATCAACACCAAAACAAAATCCTTTCGCCTGTTACCTTCTGCTACTGTTACCTCTCATTATAGTATAGCTCTGGGAGGACTGGAAAGCCCAGGTCCATCATCCATGCCATAATAATGAAATGGTCCCATAATTAACATAAATTCCTAGCACACTGTGCAATCGTACAACACTTACAACAATTTTCAACATCCATTTCCCGTTAGATGTAGATGCATTCTACACACCTCCCAGCTCTGGGGGGCCATCCTCCCTCCTGTTCCGTCTTTCAACTACACTAAACCCTTTACAATTAATCACACCCTTTTTTAATCCCTCCAGTACTTCAAAATTCAAACACATATATTCTAGTATAGTACAAGAATACAAAGTGTTTTCATGGGAAACAGACAAGACTCACTGACTGTGAATGGAGCTCACGCGCCATGGAAATAAGAGCTAGAGGGTTTTAATGTCAATATGCAATCATGAGCCTAACTTAACGTTCAGAGAGCTCGTGGAGCCTAGAAACAAATCATCTTACTGCTCACCCAACTAGACAGACACCAGGAAAGGCAAGGGTTTGGGATCATTTTTCAAAATGCTGACTCCCCCATCTGTCTCCTCTGATGCTGCTTACTACATATGCTCCGATTATTTGCAGATAACCACCCCGAATAACCCAAAGCAACTTGTTTTTTCTCAGTCAAAATGGCAATAAGACAGACATGCATGGAACTCAAACCACCCACCACCACCACCGATTTACATACATCTCTTTAATATGCAGTTACTTGTATCTAACACCACCAAATCAACAGAACATGTAAATCCAATTATAACTCCGGCAGATGAAACATCCCCCTGAAATTAAATGTAAAAACGCTTCTGCTGAAAACCTAAGAACATGTCATTAATTCTGCGCACATGATGGATCCACGGTAAAATAAAAAAAAAAGATGAAAACTTTCGCATTAACAGATCGAAGATAAGAAAAGAGTGATTAGGGTTTCCATCTCCCAACCCAACGAACACATACTCATTGAAGAAAGGACGCGGAACAACCTAACAGAAAGAAGCAAATTAGGGCGTGTTGGGATTACCCCACACCCTTTATATCCGATTCAATTTCCATAGCAAAGTTGATGAAAGTTAAAAATAGGTAGGGTCCTCCGCAAACACATATGAAAAGGAGAAAGTAAAGAGAGAAAAAAACTATGGTTGTAATTAATAATCCTTGGGTAAGAGGTACGGTGATGGTGATATCGATAAGTTAGATCCATGAAGCTATTCCATGGAGAGTAGCAATTAGATTTATTAAGGGAAAATGTTGTGTTGTGTTGTGTTGTGGTGGTTGGATCTCTTACCTTGTGATAGAAAGTGCAGATCGTAAAGAGCGAAATAAATATCATGAAGGATTTACAAAGAGTAACAAACAGAACTGAGTTGGCAGTATGCCCACCTCCAACGTCATGGATGGATACTGGACGTGGAGAAGAGAAGAAAGTGGAGGTGGACAGAATGCCAATAAACTCTGTTAGAAACCCTTTGCGAATCCCGCATGAAGAAGAACACCATGAAAACTCTCTTCAGAAACACTCTCAGCTGTGTAATGATGATTCAGAAGAAGGAGAGGATGTGAATTCTGATGCTTTCAGACCTGGCCGAGGCAGCTATTTAAGATGTGATGGAGCATGGACTCAAGAGACAGATTAATTAATTAATTTATTAATTAATTATTTAATAATTATTAATAATAATAATAAATAATGTGGGTTATGGCGTTAATGAAAAGGAAAAAGGAGAAGACGTAGTTGCAGGAGCAAAAGATTGAGAAACGCATATTTAGAAGGATGAAAGATCTCATCATAGTTATTCCATCCCCTCGTTCTTGATGCATTCTCCTCGCATTTCTCTCTCATGCTTCTTACTCTTCCCAACCGTACAAATCCTATATTTTATACCACATCAAAATAAAAATACAAAATCTAATATTATTAAATAATGTGGTAAAAAATTAAAAGCAAAATGAAGAAAGGTTTTACATCAAAAGTTTAGGACTGTTCAGATGGAGATCAAAATTATCTTTATATTTAACATAAGTTATCTTGTAATTTAATCATATATGGTTTTTATATCATGTTAATTTAAGGTTAAAAGTATAATTTTTTAAATATTAAAATTCTCTATTTTTCTACACCTGATGCGACTGAAGAAAAAAAATCTCTATCGATCTCTCCTACAAAATCTCTCTATCTTTGCAATGAATAACGTTATGACTTCTTCTTTTTTTTCCTATATAATTTGAAATATCTGCGTCTTAAAAATATTCTCTTCCTCATTAATATGAATTTTATCATCATCCGTACTCGTGTCATTAATCCTACCATTTCCTCTCAATTCCATCATACACGTCCACATCACAAAATTCCTAGAGGAATATCCATATATATGTTGCAAAAACAAAATAATAAAATGCTATTCAAAAAATAAACACCATCCTAGAATAAAAAATCACCGAAATGTAGCAACAAACATCATGAGAAAGGATTCCTAATAATTTAGGAAAATATTTTTTTAACAATTGTTTTTTACCATAACTTACGTGATAGTTTATATTTGGTCTGTTTTAAATATACAACTCAACAAAATATTGACTTGTAATTAATTATCTTTTACAATCACTTATATAATAAGATATAATTGATCTATTTTAAATATATAAACTAATAAAATATTAACTGTAATTGATTGTGAAAAAATTATTAAAATATCGAGTAAAATAATTTAACATTCAAACATGTTTTCAAATATACAAAATATTTGAATACTTATATTTGATGTAACACTAATATGACTGGTGAAATAATCATAGTATTTTTTTTCCGCTTTTGTGATTTCCAATGTATGAATGATTATTCACACTTGTATTTGCTGTAGTTAAGAATTTTTTTTGGTATGACAGAAAACGAAAATAGATTCAACACTTAGATAAATCATGTCACAGTTACAATAGGTTTTAGAGTAATTTTTTTATAATATTTAAACTTCTCTAGTTCTGTTATTTTTTCTACAAAAAGTTAATTTAACGTTTGAGCTCATACAAAGGGGAAAGGAGAAACGGTTAGATTTGTTTTTTATTTGAAAAAAAAAATAGAAATTCGTTAATAGGTTTTGAAAAATTGTATTCAAAGTTTCACATAAAGTAAATTTATAGTATATTAAATGAATATAAATTTTATTTTATAAATTAATTTTTATGAAATTGAGTTAAATTTAAAATCATCTTTAATATCATATTAAAGTTGAGTTAATATTTATTTTAGTAAAATATATTATTTGTTTAAATTTATCTACTATTAAATTATTATTATACTACTTATTAATTAATTATTGTTTAATTATAAGTTGAATATGTACGTGAGAGATGTGTTGTTGAAACCAAAAACCTCAAAATTGATGAATTAATTATTGTTTAAGTTTGTTATAACTTTTATTCAACGTCAAAACATAATATTTATGTATAATATTTTATATTCCATATTATTCTTCCAGTAAATAAGCCTTCTATTATATATACCAATTGGGTAGTATAACAATATACCGATCCTACGTATGGTCAACCTTTTTTTTCTTTGTCTCTTACCAATAAAAGTCAAGAGAATTATATCGGTATGAGATAGATTCAACATATATTTACAAGATTGACCTTTTTTCTATTAGTAATTAGAAAATTTGAAAAGTCATTATTGTTCACCAAACATTCTTTTAACATTAATAGGATTGATTTTATGAGCACAAATCCACTGTTTCAAAATAGTTTTTGTAAATATTGAATTATGAGAGTTGATTATCAAATATTTCATGATTATCTTTTCCTTATATATATATATATATATATATATATATATATATATATATATATATTTCATTATATACAATCCTAATAAAAAAGGAAATTAGTTACTCTAGTTATTTAAAAGTAAAAAAAAAATGGCCTGACAAACTTGAAGTAGGAAGCTCTTTTGGAAATTTTCCTTTTGTTATTCAATTTCTATCTTTTGATTTCGTTATTCTCATGTCGTGATTCGTTGGATAATGTTTGCTAATTTGTGATTTTAAATCACAAAACAATACACAATTTCTTTATATAATTAAATAAAACGAGTGTTTCTTTTTAAATTTTACGAAGTATTTTTGGTAGTCGGAACACATGCAAGCATCATTAAGGCGTATAAAATGGTGAAAAGGTTTACAAATATGTTTACTTAAGCTGGAACCAAAATAGGAGTGGTCCAACCTTTTTATGAATTGAACAACAAAGATGAAAAAACGACAGACAACAATTGGATACGAGTGGTGGCATTTCTATATATGCCAAGCATTTATGAGACCAACTCATTTTCCTTCCTTCATTTATGGCTACCCATCCAACCCTTAAATCACTGTCTACATTTTCCTGCCTTTTACTTTCAAAAACCCATCAATATCTTTGGATTGAAAATAAAAATAATTTAGATTAGAAGATTCCAAAAATAGCTCACACGTCTAACTAAACACTTTCATAAATAAAAGTAATCTTTAGATGTTGGTTACAGGGTTTTCGACATCTAATAATGTATAGACGTCGGTTTCCCAAGTTGGACGCAAAATTGTTTGAAGAAAAAAATACTTTTACTCAAATATAATTTGATTTCATTTTGTAATACTTAATACATTATTATTACTATGTTCATTAAAGTTGAATTTGATAGTTGATACACATGGTAGTGTTGATATCTAAGAGAAGAAGATGATGTTAGATAATATTAGTGAATGATTTTAGTATAAAGTTGCCATGCTAAGCATTATTCACCAATCATACAGGCAGCATCCAACGCGGAGAAAAGGTGTTCAAAAAGCTGTCACAAACTAAAGACCAGATCTCATAATCCATCTTTTTTTCTCCCTCCCATGCATGCCAGCACTTTTCCTACATACTACCCACCAATTCAAAACGCCCATTATTATACAACTAATTTCTTGTCTTCATATAAAAATGTGAACTCATCATCACCCACAACAATGATGTGCCAAAAGAAAAAAGAAGATGAATCTTAATTACGTATTTTTCAAGCTTTCTGTTATGTAAGAATTATAATGCAGTAAGACTTAAACAAGAAACGAAAGCCCGATTGCCCAGATGAGTTTCATTTCAAGATTTCACACAAGCAAGATATTTTATTAAGAAAGCATTCTTTATTACAAAATCCGTAAAAGAAGCTACTTTGAAGTTGTTTTCATCTTTAAAAGTTATGGGGTTGTTCGTTAATTGGAAAGCTTTTGTAAAGGCAGTGGAAAGGAATTGTATGTAATATATGGATGTACATATATGTGTAAAGTTGGCACAAAGCACAGAAGGGAAAAAGGATGTTTATCTTTTACTATACTTTGTTATGCTACATGCTATGATGCACCAACAAGTTTTAACTTTTATAACACGGAAAACAAAACATAATGGAAAACACTGACTTAAACGGGTCGTTAGGGTATTTATGCAGATTTGATTGACCAACTGTTGAAAAGTAAAGTAATGTTAAGTGGGGAACCCTAGAAGGCAGAAAGAGTCCACCGTCTTCATCATTATGCTCCGATTGGTATATCCAAGTGCTTCATCCATCACATGTTTCTGGTTAGTGCTGCTGAATGAGATGAACACATTGATTATCACATTCCACTTTCCACCATTTTGCATACAAATGTGTTTCAGGATATGGGATTGAGAAGTTCAATTTCACACTTTAAACCAATTGTTTCAATTATTTTCACTCTACTCTTTTTACACTCTTGTAAAGTCCAAATTCGAGCGAAACTTTCAAGTTAGTTTTTAATTATCGGGTATCACAGTTAAGTTTAAATATCTAATAAATACAGTCACATGCTCTTTTTACCTTATTTCAGTATTTATAGATTTCAAAATAAACTTTTAATTAAGATTAATCCAATACCTTCTAAACATGTTTTGTATTTTGTTAATTAAATTATGAATTCTTTAATATACTATAGACGAAACGGTTACAAAATCGTTAGTGACCGTTCGGTTGGTAGTATACAGAAATTTCTAAAGTTAACTTTCTGTGTAGTTAACAGACCGGAAAAAAATATAGCGATAGGTATATATGGTACACAATGGATAATAGATAATGTTTCAGCCGGCTAAAACTCGAAGAATTATAGTTCTGAAATTTGTTAAATATAATTATATGAGAGCATTATATAAAAGATGTGTAAAAGAATAGACATAGGAATTATAATATTGTAGTCAAAGTGGGGACACAAATCTATGGTAGGAAATAAACGTAGCTGTATAATATTGAAGTGGGTTTCAAAAACTAAATGATGAAATGTATGACTAATTTTGTATTTGATGGTGATGTTGATGTGTGTGAGTCCCTTTCCAGCCACAACTCCATGTGACTCTCTGTTGCTATCTCTCTCCGTATCTGGTAAGACATGTAAAGCTAGATTATTGTAAAAAAGAGAAACCAAACAAAAAACCTCAACCATTTCCTGCAACCATGTGCTGCTTATTATTATCAATCTATATATTCCAATGCTTAAGATCTACACATAAACTAAATCTTTCAACAATTTCACTTTTAGTCTTTCCCTGCTATTCAAAGTTTTTCTTCAAATCCTCCTCATGTGTACCACATATATATCTGCCTCTCCAGTACAATCAGTATACGACACTCCCAGTTCTCTATCAAATCACAAGTCATTGATCTTAGCCTGTTATATATGTTTTTTTAATTTGGTAACTCCTTGTCTTTTACCATCTTACCTTACTGTACAAATGGAACAAGCTTAAACTTATAGAAAACTATGTGTTGACTATCCAAATTTTACAACTTTTTTACCATATCACGTGGTTTCCTAGGTGACATCCCATCTTGATTTCGTAAATTTAATTATTTATTCTGAATATATTCAGTAGTAATTAGTTTCTCTTCAGATATATTATTTTCATAAACATTATTTAAAAGTTTGTATACACGAATGCGATATTTATAAAAATGATACTTAACCAGATCACACTGATAATAGGTACCCATATAAATTTATCGTTATTCACTTATTTTATATATGACATAATCAGAGCTGCTTATTTTTGTTTTTACATATATTACATAAAGAAAGCAGCTATTGACATAGTTTGATAATTAAAATACTGAGAAAAGGCTATTAATCATGATTTGAAGGAGTAAAGCTCCCATTTAGGAAGACTAGAAGCACTTAATTTCCTATTTATGCCACACTGCGTAATTGTGGCCAGAAGTTGATAGTGTCCATTCCCTCCCAGAGGGACACCATGAACCATATCCAATTTTCATGCATAACTTTTCGCCGATGATTGCAGAGTAGACATCGTGTTTGGCCTCTACAATCCTCACAGGTGATCTACTTTGAATACCATGACGCTTTCGAATGTCAATCTGCAGTTTCAATTTAAATTTGTTACATATCTTCCTTTGTAAAACAAAAGAAACATAGCTAGTTTTCTAGTACTTTTATTTTTTATATACCAATTTCACAATCTGGTCCCGAATTGAGTTGCCCCAGTCATAAAAGTGATCGTAAAAAACTGTTGGTATTCCAGGATGAGTCAATATATATGCGTATCCCTGTCATAAAACAGAAGAGTTTAAATCTAACTATTCTAGATATATGAATTTGTTTAAAACATATTTTGTTAGTGTATAACTCCAATTCACATCAACTTGTTTCAAAACAATCTAATACTAAGAAGAAGGCATAAAGGCATTTCCATGTATTTATGGAGTTCAACGACTCTAGTTCAAAATCTGACTATTACTTTTTAAGAAGAGAGGATATTTGTGTAATAAGGTGCATTGTGTAGTTTTGAATGATAGGGAGAATTGCATGCATTGGATATTCTTTTGTAAAAGGAGAAAAATCAACATGCTTGAAATTTTACTAAATTTTTCTCTTTGACAGAAAAACAGATAAATAGCTTTAAGAATGTCAAGTGTAGCAGTAGAAGAACAAACAAATAAATGATGTAGAAATAAACTGTCAAACTATTTACATAATGGCAATACTTGTAAGATACTAATGCCAAAAACAATACCTCCATAATATGGTCTTTCGGGAATGGCCAATGACCCTGCACATAGTGAAGAACACAAGTTACAAAATGTAATAGAACAAAATTTTGTTTTTCTTTCTTTACTTTACTCACTTTTCATTATTCAATTTATAGATAAGTCTTGAGTTAAGCCTTTAGATAACATAATTCTTAATAGAAACACCAATTATTAAGAATTAAGCACCATAAAAGTATTCAATTCAAAAGACTGATATCTCTAGGTGAGAGTCCATGGCTTAATGTCACTTAACATATTGAGCTGCCTCCCAATATTTTTGAAGAATTTATACCTGTGTTGAACCTGTGTCATGATTATCAATAAATGTGACAGATCTTGATGGCCACCACCCCATCACACCAGGTGGCTTTCCTTGAGCATCACGTAACCGCCAAAACTCTCCTCTCACAGCTTCCTACAAATTAAAACCCGAAAATCAATTGTTGTGTATGGTGAGTTTAGTATAATTGGTAAATTTGATTTTGCAGAAATCAACTTATTCCATATATAAGAAGACAAGGGGATTGATTAACTAAGAACTAAGTACAAAATGTATGATATACCTGAAGAATTCCTTTGGTTGTAAAATCAAATGCAGTTGAGAGTTGTCCCGTACTATCTATCCAATTGACTATACGCTGTCTGTGACCATCTGCGAATCATGAAAAATAAGTAACAAGTTCAAGATTGATACATAACAAAATCCAAAATGCAAATATGATAGTTAAACAGACAACAGTATACATAAAATATGATTAGCAAAATGGCCAATATTTACTTGATATTATTTATTTAATTTTCAAAGAAGCACTTGTACAGCAGAAACCAGAGAAGATACAACTACTTTTCAATTGTTTTAGTGATGTCTTGAAATGGCTCAATGATACCAACATTCTGCTTTGTATATGCAGCATATAGAGATTTGAGAGCTTTTGTTTTGAAGAATTTGTGTATTTGAAGTACAACATATCCAAATTTTAAAAAATTCATAACTAAATGAAAATTATTTCCGATTCAATAAATATACCTTGATTATAGTCTAAAGAAGAACCCTTATAGTTACAAGTATCCCAATACTCTCCGACAGAAAACAAAGGTTTTGCTCCATCGACGTATTCCCTCACGTATTTTGCTGAAAACCTATATAAACAACTTATATAAAAGATATATAACACGATAAAGAAAATAAAATCATTGAAAATCCAATACTCTAGTGTCATAGAATATGTTTTACCCCTTTGCAAAATCAAATCGAAAATCTTGAAAACCCACGTCATGACGCAACCAGCGAAGCCAGTTAATGATATCTTTTCTCACAAAATCCTGAGTATGGTCAATGTTAGGAAATCCTTGGAAAACAGCTCCAGTGCTTCGATTTCCCTGAAATAAACAAGAAGACCAAGCACACCTTTAGAATCAAGATCTAACCAAAAGAATATATACATTAGAACAAAAATTACTTATCTTACCAGTCCTCCGGTGCATGATGTCACTGCACGTTCATCCCATCCTAAAGGAATTCCATCAAAACGATTATACATTCCTCCATGTCCTTGAGTGGTGCCAGTACGATGATTGATAACTATGTCAGCCATTGCTCTGACTCGGTATTGTTTCATCTTCTGAAGCAAAGCTCTTAACTGACGTTCAGAACCATATTTAGTATTGAGGGAATAAAGATTCTGTGGAGTGTAACCTGTTTTAGAGAAAAAGTTAAAAGAAAATGACATTAAGTTGCATGAGGTTAGAAGAAAAAGATAAAAACATCACTATCACGTTAAAAATTGTATGTCTGGTTATTTTAAGATGTAACCTTCAGGTGAAAATGAATGATAGGGTGGTGGCAACCAAACTGATGTAAATCCAGATTTAGCCATGTCAGGAACTTTAGTTTCTAAATTATTCCACCAATTATATCTGTGAGACTCCCAGTTGAATCCCTGAAAAAAAACATGTTAAATGTTAATTCTACTCATTGCAAGTTCTTCACAGTACCAAATAATACGTTTGATTTTGTGCAGACAGTATTAGTGTACTGAGATAATCAAGTTTTACGATTAAATAACAGTGTTGGATCACACAAACATGAAAGAAGAAATAAGGAACTCAAAGAGCAAGGAGGAATTGATTTTTGAAATAACATCAGTATGACATGATCTATGCTGCTCATAGTCTCGAAGGTTGTTCAATTATAGACAGGGAACTAAGCAAATAATATAAAGTGTAGAGCAGAGTGATTAAAATTTACCTGAAGAAGTATTTCTTTTCCATCACGTAAAACTGCAGCTGGACACATGCAGCAAGAAGGACGAATTAGATAAAGTCAGTACTAAAATATCATCTCCATAGAAGACAAGTCCTCTGATTAGAACTTTTGAAGCGCAGAAAGCTGTAAACTAATAACGCAAATGCCATGATCTATGAAAAGCACATTTGTTAAAACTGTGTAGTTAATGAGGTTTATGAGGAGAGAAAGCATACCTAGATCAGTTTGTTGATTGGTTTGTTCCTGGTCGTAAGAAGAAAGAAATAAAGAAATGAGACAGAGAGAAACATAATGAGAGAAGAAAGCTAGAGAGAAAGAGAATGGTATAGCATAGAAGGAACCTTCAAGTAGCCCATGTTAAGATTGTTGGATCAAGGAATTGACAAAGAAGGAAGATATCTGCAGGAAGAGTAAGGAAGAATCGATTATTGAGAAAGAAAATAGAAATGAGAAGAAGAAGAAGAGAAGAGAGAAACGCACAAGAGAAGAGAAGAGAAGATTGATCTGAAGGAAAGAGGGAGTGAGGCATTGGTATAAGTAGGGAGGGAAAAAGGGATAAAAAAATCAGTGGAATTAGAATCAGAGATGACATTAGCCGGGAATTTGGAACGTGAGGATAAAGGGGAATCTGCTTTTAAGCCAAAATTCATATTCAATGTGCACCCAATTGGCTGAATAGAGAGGCATGGGGAATTCAACGCTAGCATTTCATTTCAACAAGTTTCAATTATTTCTAGAGCCGTCTCTTCTCCGCTTCAATCTACACAGCTTAGATCGCAAGCTACAACCACCACCAATCAATTAATATATGCTTCTGAAAATGATTTCTCAAACCCTGCATTGCTTTCCTTCTTCTTCTTCTTCTTCTACCACCACCACCACCACACAACTTATTCTGCTCAAAAATTAACTGCATCTTTTTTTTTTTACATCACCAATTCTACATTTTCATACAATGCACAGTATCCTCTAATCAGAATCCATGTTTTGTTTAATGATTAAAATAAATAAATAAAAAAACTGTGATATGTAGAAAGTCCGAAAAAGGCAGAAGCAGTAGCTCTGATGTGCAGAAAGTCCAACAAATCTAGAACCAGACCCTCGTGTCCTGTTTTAAGAAGTTGAAAACCCGTTAACGGAATCTGGGGGTAAGAGTTTGCCAAAACAGGACAAGGTGTTTAGTTTATTTTATTTTGTCACTATTATCAGATACAAACAAACTTAAGGAAATGAGATTTATCTCATTCACATGCTGTCCTCTTTTAAACTATCAACTTAGAGAGCTACATGACGTCAAAATAAGCCTTTCAGGTTCGACAGCCTCACAACTTGGGACTCTCCTTCGTCTTTAACTTCTTCCACTCAGTTATACTTCTTCATTTCATTTCAATCAAAAATGCTTACAGTAAAACTGTTAAACATGAGAATTCTACAGTAAAACTGTTAAACATAAGAATTTTAATTATAAGTCCAATTAATAAAATGAAAAAATTAAATATTAAGTAAATATTCATTGACTTATTACTTTAATATTTTAGATAAAAAATTATATCAATTTTTATATAATTAAACTAAAATATCATTTGTGTTATCTTTAACTTCCACTCAGTTATACTTTTTCATTTCATTCCATAAATATAAGTATCATTATATATTTTTATATTCATTTCACACACAATATATTAAATAAAATAATTATAAAAGTGTAATTTTTTAATATATTTAAAATAAATTAAAAGTAAAAAATAATATCAAATAAATATAAAAGAATTTATATACATACAAAATTTATTTTTCCATTAAAATTGCTTAAAGTTAAACCGTTAAACATGACACTATTCTAAGTTACCTATAATTGTTCTTAAAACATATTTAAATATGGATAATGATACTTTGATAACATCTTTTTTATAATATTTTATCAACATTTACGTGTCATTCTGTGATTGGTCGATGTTAGTATTTATGATTATTATTAGGTTTAATTGCTTCCTTTGTCCCCAGTTTGGTTGAATTGTGTCAAATTCATCCTCATTTTTAAAAAAATTTCATTGTCGTCCTCACGTGGTATAAAAGTGTCAATTGAATCCAAACATAGAAAAAATTTGTGTCAAAGTAGTCATTTTTCCTATATATCTGTGTCTTCCTTTCATATGTCACTTCTCTGGAGTTATGAAAAGCCTTAAATTGGATAAGGTAAAATGAATATCTGTACTTGATTGTATGAAAGGAAGACACAGAGATATAGGAAAAATGACTACTTTGACACAAATTTTTTCTATGTTTGGATTCAATTGACACTTTTACACCACGTGAGGACGACAATGAAACTTTTACACCACGTGAGGACGACAATGAAACTTTTTTAAAAATGAGGATGAATTTGACACAATTCAACCAAACTGGGGACAAAGGAAGCAATTAAACCTTATTATTATTATTGATTATAGAGTAACTTTGAACCAAATACAGAATGACACATAGATGATATAAAAAAAAATGTTCTCAAAGTATATTATCCTTCAGATATTTCTTATCTTTCCTAACTTTCTAATGGTCCTCGTGTGCTTTCTTCTTTATCTCTTACCTTCTACCAGTTTCTTTCTTATGTTCTATGTTCTGCTCATGGATTTTCTTTATCTGCTGTTTTGCACATGTTGTTCTGCACATATATGATTTATTACATGTGCATACTTGATTGAATAGAATATCAATAATGTCACATGTGTCACCGTGACCCGTATAAGATCAACACAAAAATAGGTCTTAAAATGTAATATTATGGTTCTTGAAAAATATTATATCTCATGAGACTAAACTGATATTTTTAATATTAATAATGTAATTTTGTTACTTTTTTCCAAACCAATTTATTTTTACTCTTTTTGTTTTTAAACAATAGTAAATATATAATTTCACAATTATATGATATTTGTAAGTTTTCCTTTTGGTGTGAAAAAAAGAAAATATGAAGTAATGTAAACACGGACTATATATGTACACACTACTACGCATCAAGTAATGATACTTGTTAAGTGGTTATACCCATATTCAGATGGCATCTGAAAAGGTTAATTTATGTGATGAGCAATAATCTAAGAATAAATCCTTTTGGTAAGATACGGTAATACTTTTCAAGAAAAAGCTTTAAAGAATCACTTTTTTCTTAACACTTGTAAGAAACAGAGAAAAAGAAAGGCTTAATACCTCTTTTTGTCCCTCTTTATAAGGGAAATGTTCAAGTTCGTCCTACCTTTTTTAAAAAGTTCAATGTGGTCCCAAATTGTGAAAAAAGTGTCCAATTAAATCCTTTTTGGTAACGGCGTTAAATATTTAACGATGAAACTGCTCCTCTGGACTAAACTTGATGAGCTGTTCATTTTTTCTCTTACGTGGCATGGTGACGTGTCAATTTTGAATTTAAAAAAAAAAATTGCTTGACACATCATCTTCTTCTTCCACCTCTGCCACTCCCAATAATTGCAATGGGTAGTGTTTTCAAATTCCCCAAACAGCCGTTTGAGAACATCTCATCCCAGAGCTTCCTCGCAGGACGCAGTAGATCCTCCTTACAACACGCTTCCATTATGTAATTATAAGACGAGACATTGGGTTGAAACCCTTTCTTCTTCATCTCCTGCAGAACAGTATAGCCTTCTCTCACTTTCCCAGCCCTGCACAAAAATGAAATCATTACATTGAAACCCTCCACATCTTTAAAGTAGTTTTGAGAATTCAAAACATGGAACGTCTCCAATAACTCATCAACCTTGCCATGCCTACACAGATTCCTACACAAATCATTAACAGTCAAAATAGTTGGGAACCTCTCTTTCTCAACCATGAAATTGAAAAACATTATAGCCACATTCCTCATTGATCGAAACCCTACGACAACAACCCAATAAGCCATGAAATCGGGTTTCCAACCCCTACTCCTGAGATCACCCAACATCCACAAAGCCTCCGATACCTTAGAAGCTCGACACAATCCATAAACAGTCAAATTGCGATTTCGAAACCCAATACCTTAGAAGCCCCAAATTGCGATTTCGAAGACCTAACCCTAACTCAGAAATTTTAATCACTGCCACGTTCTCAGTTAATGAAAAATACTGTCACTGCCACGTTACGCAGATAAAAAGCCACGTTGCACACATCAGTCCTAGCTGGCAGCAGGATCGTTAAATATTTAACGCCGTGACCAAAAAGGATTAACTTGGACACTTTTTTCACAACGTGGGACCACATTGAACTTTTTGAAAAAGGTAGGACGAAAGTGAACATTTCCCTTAAAAAGAGGGACAAAAACAGGTATTAAGCCAAAAAGAAAAAACAAAATCATGTTGAGTATTGCTTTTAATTTTATGCTTTGGGTTGGGAATAAAATGGAAAGTGAAAAAACAATGGAATAACAAGAATAGAAGATAAATACGATTAATAAAATGTATAGTTTAGATGAATAAAAATGAAAACAATAAAAGTAAAGATTTTTCATTTCAAGAATTTGGACAAATTAAAAAGCAGAAGAAACTAAGTACATTGAACGAAGAATATTTGTTACGTCATTTAAAGAATTATTTTTCTCTTATTATTAAAAAATTATTATATATGAAAAACATGCTATAAAAAAAATTAATTTTGTTAAAAAACGATGTTATATCTAATGAAGGAACCAATTTCCATGCCTAAAGCGAGAAGGAAGCTATTTCTCCACGTTGCACCTAAAACATTTGTCATTGCCTTCCGTTTTTCAAAGATAAACTAAAAAATGGGTTAGACTAGAAAAAAAAAGTGTGAAAAAAAATAAATAAAAGTCAAGTATTTTTTATTAAGAAAAATAGTGAAAAAGATAAGGAAAGGGATAGAGAAATTAATGAGAAAAATAAAAAATATTATCATGAATGGATAAATTTCTAAATTATATTTTCATATAAACTAAAATGGCAAATTTATCAGTTTCATTTATTCAAAGCTATTTTAATGTGAAAAACCAAACAAGCATGAAGACTCTACTTAAAGAAGAGATTGAATAGAAATAATTTTTTTTTTTAAAGTAGATAATATTGTTTAAAGAAAGAGAGAACTTATTTAAATTAATTTATTTGATTGGATAAAGAAAATGAAACATTGACTATTAGGAGTGTGGATAGGGTGGGTGGGTGTTGAATTAAGTTGGATGAGATAGGATAAGACTGAAGAAAAAGATAAAGCAAATCTGCACAAGTAACTGTTCCTTCCTTCCTTTCTTTCTTTCTTTGTTTCTTCCTTCATTCACATTCACACACTCCCACTCTCCTTCAACCCACCAAGCAAAGCAAGACATGGCGGCGCCGACAGTGAAGGTGTACGGTCCACCCATGTCCACTGCCGTGTCCAGAGTCTTGGCCTGTCTGTTGGAGAAAGACGTCAACTTCCAACTCCTTCCCGTTAACATGTCCAAAGGGGAACACAGGACCCCTGAATTCCTCAAGCTTCACCCTTTTGGACAAGTACCTGCATTTCAAGACGCCGACAACGTTTCCCTCTTCGGTACGTTCGCTTACCTTCCCAAAGCTCTCACCTTTCCTTACTTGTAAAAATCTAACATCAAATTCAAATCAGAGTCCAGAGCGATATGCCGCTACGTATGCGACAAATACGGGGACAAAGGGAACAGGGATCTCTACGGAAGCAACCCTCTGGCCAAGGCCTCCATAGATCAATGGCTGGAGGCAGAAGGTCAGAACTTCAACCCACCTTCCTCCACTCTGGTCTTCCAGCTGGCATTCGCGCCCCGAATGAAGATCAAGCAAGACGAGGGTGCCATCAAGCAGAGCAAAGAAAAGCTGGCGAAGGTGCTGGATGTGTACGAGAAGAGGCTCGGAGTGAGCCGGTTCTTGGCTGGGGATGAGTTCTCTCTCGCCGATCTTTCCCATCTTCCGAACGCCCACTACCTGCTCGCCGCCCCCGACGCTGCTCCTCTCTTCAGTTCTCCCAACGTCGCCAGGTGGTGGGACGAGATCTCCTCCCGCGACTCCTGGAAGAAAGTCGTTGACTTGCAGCGAGGTGCCTGAGTTTGTTTAGAAAAGGGTTCGAAAATTTAAGTTGATTTCCTTAAAATGTAAGGTAGATCTGGATTAAGGTGCTTGTTTTTAGTTGGAGCGGTGTTGTTTTCTGACATTGTAATCCGATGTGAGAACTCCGATGGTAGTTGTGTAATTTTGAAGGATAAGCGGGTAAAGTTTTGCAGTGTTTGGGTAGGTTTTGTCTTCACAAGCGAGTGAAGTCAAACATAAACATAATATATGAGGTGCCTATCTCTGTCGAAATAATAACGAAATGTTGACATTTCCAACTTCCAAGTTCATCGTCACTTCAATTTTCTCCTGTTTTGCTGCTTTAGCCACTCCCAACTACCCATAGATAACAACAAAGGACTCCACCTTACGAAACTTTATTTCATAGCTCAACTTAACAAATGATCTGTCTCCTGTCCGGAGGAAATGGCTACAATTTAATACTAATCATACCTGAAAAGTGTTTGGTAAATAAAACCATCACTTTTAATTTTAATAAAAGAAAATTAAGTTCATTAATCATTTTTAAAATATTTTAAGATCTCTAAACTAATGATACTGTTTCTACATATCTTTTAACTACTTTAATTTTTTTTTAATTTATTGAAATGTTTATTTAAATTTTGGCTTAATTATTCAAATAGTTCCGATGGTGGAAATGTGTTAATTTGGTTTTCACTTCTAAGTTTCTAATTATTATTTTTGTTGTCAGCGGCATGTGATATATTTCGTTCTCTCGCTGTAGTCTGTGTCGTGGCTGAAGAATGAATTAAGAAAGATGAAAAATTATAAAACTTATATGGGTTGTGGGTTATTGGTAAGTTGACCCGTCTTGTGACCTTGCAGGCTGGTGAACCAAATGGGGTTAATGGATCTAACATGTAACTCAACCTTCCTTCTTTTTAGACTAACGGACCACCCTATCAGATCAGACTCATTTTAACACTCATAGTGGGATTTTCAAGGTCAGACCATAAAAGTCCATTACAAGTTAGAACAAGGTAATAGACCGTCTTTTCTAAATTTGTCTTAAATTCATCTCAATAAAAATTACATCCCACACTGTAAAAAGTTTCTCAAATGAAAAAAAGACCAAAATAATTTACACGAAATCGCAACTCTTAAGAAACATTTTTTAAGAGATAGTTACTGGATGTAACTTTTAAAAGAAAAAAAATTATGTTCTTATGTCATTCATTTTATAAATGTCATCTCACATCGATTAGTATACTTCGTGTACTTTTTCACCATAAAAATATTAAATAAAGAAATTGTAAAAAACAATGAAATCAAATTCTCTTCCCAGAATACCTCATATTCCAAATATGTTAAAAACAAGCTAAGGCCCAAACCTGGAAGCCCATTGACAGAACTTAGGATGAAATACTTAGGAAGGTTAAATACAAATAATAATAAAAATAAAGGTGATCAAAATCATTCATGCACTCAAGTGCCGGAACGGAGTTAAATTTTTAAATACATTCTATAGAAATGAAATGGAAGTAAAATCTTCCAAATACTCCAATTCAAAATGCGTTAAAGTTTCATTTTATCCGACTAAAGAACTCATAACAGAGTAACAGCTGAAACAAAAAGGAATCATAGATGTTAAAATTGCAGAGGGAGAATAAATTAGTTCACCAGTAGCTGTACACTTTAAGTTTATCCAACATGGGAAACTTTACAAATTAGTAAACTAATGATTCAACAAATATTAAATAAGTATGTAGTCACAGTGATTGTCTGGCACTTTATGAAGGAGAAGGGAATTGCATTAACCATGGCTATATTTTTTGTTTTGTGGAGTCAGAAACAATGATTAAATATGGAAACAAAATTACCGCAGGTGGTTTTTTTATTCCGGGCGTTACGAGTAATGAGAAATACAACGACAGATCCAAGCGCAACGTGACTAAAAGCTAGCAACAGACGTAAAAAATAAACACAAGAGGGTTGAAGATTCTGATTCTTTAAGCTCTACGATAAATAACGGATCCACCATGCATGGCACGCGCAGATTCACCTTACTTTACATCTCACCGCAGTACGTGATCGAAAAAATTTTAAAATAAGAAAAAGGAAAGTGAAAACTTCGTAGATTCCTGGATCCGTGAGATTCGAGGATGAATTGGGCACTATATAGGGCTATCCAACAAAAAATTAGCTTTGAAAACCAAATTGCATGCATGCAGCAGTCGACCATGGAATTAAAAGCAATTACAGTAGGAAAAGGAAAGGAAAAAGAGAAAAAGGAAATGAATTGATCAGGTGGAGATGGGTTTTCGGCAGAGAATCATGTGCATGGGGGAGAATATTCCGGTATCACCACCACGGGTGAGGTGGTCGGCGGTCTGGAAGAGCATTTGATGAACGTCGAGGGTACCTTTGGGGGCAATTCCTAAGGCGGAGAGAACAGAAATGAGAAGGTGGTTCCGCCAGTAGGCGATCCGACCCATCTTCAAACGGGTCCACCAGGGGTGAGAGGGTGGGAGAGCGAGATCGCGCTCCTCCACCACCTCAAACCCCACCCTACGCGCGCTCTCCGCGATGTCAGCGTAGCTCCTCAGACCAGGCAGAGCGTCCCCTCTCTCGATCCCCTCAATGGTCTCCACGTGTTCCGCCTCCGAGCCTCTGAATTTGTCAGTGGTCACCCACTCGTACGACACGTACAGCGCCCCTGGCTTCAGAACGCGAAACACTTGCGCGTAAACTTCGTCCAGCTTCGGCGCGTGGCAGGTCGCTTCGATGGAGTAGGCGCCGTCGAAGCTGTCGTCCGGGAAGGGCATGTGGAGGAAGTTGCCGCACACCACCTCGCAGAGGGACTCCAGCCGTGCTTTCTTGTTGTGGAACCTCGCCCGCTGGACCTGGTACTCGTTGATGGTGATGCCCACCACGTTGGCGCCTGAGTGGGCCGCGATGGCCCGCATGGGCCCTCCTACGCCGCAGCCCACGTCGATGATCCGCTGGCCCGGGCGGGCCTGGATGAGATCCGCGGCCATCTGTTCGTGGAGGCGCGTGGCCTCGGCGTGGGACTTGCCAGGAACGGAGGGAGAGAAGTGGAAGGATTGGCCCCAACCCCATTCGTAGATGTCAGTTACGAGATTGTAGAATGTGTCGACGAAGTCCGGCACTTTCTCGGCGGTTTCGATCTCCTTGGGCCGCAGGAAGAAGGACCAGTACTGCTTGTATTTGTCTTGAATTTTCTCCGCCGAGATGGAGCCGCCGGATATGGCGGTGGCATGTTTCCCCTTCTGCTCGGCGGAACCCAGGATGCAGATGAACCAGTAAAGACCGGCGGCGAGGAACGGGGCGGTCCAGAGGAGGGACAGTGAGTCCATTTTGGGTTGGTTTATGTTGTGTTGTCAAATGTTATGTTTGGTTTTATAGAGAACATTCCTCCACTGAGTTGTGGTGAGTGTGTGGTTGGCTGGCTGCTGCTCACTCCATGTGTGTCGCGCGTGAATCTCGGCTCCCTACTCTCTAGCCTACTACTTTCTTCCTTATTTTAATTCTGATTATCGTTTCGAAGACTCAGCCAGACACAAACTCTCTAATTCTTACCCTATCATTTCTCTTCCATTTTTTTTCCTTTTTCTGTCATTATTCCCGACCATAGAGTCTCAATACCAGTATGTAAAGGCTACTTTGGAAATCAATATAGTCATCATTTCATAATTAAAAACTATTTTAACATGATTTTCTATTTATATTTTTGCAACTTCAATTTATTAAGAAAGATTAATCATCATGTGGAGTTGTGATTATATTTATTTTTTATTGTTGATAAGATGTTTTAAAGCTAAACACGAATGGGAGGTCATGACTATAGTGGTTGATGCTATTACATGTAAAGGAGTGATGATATGAAGTAATTATTTATATAAATTGATAGTAAACATATATAAATTTTAAACAAGAACGACATAAAAATCGATTTACTCGTTAAAACCCAATTTCATACTATTACTCAATTATACATAATTATGTATAGTTGCACCATTGATTTCTATAATAGTTTTATCCAAAATCATAATTTCTAACTAATTGAGTGTAAAAGTTTTAAAAATGGAAGTATCTAGCAATTAAAATTCAAAAAACAAGAAAAAAATTACATTCTATTTCTTTCGTTTTTATTTAAATATTATATATAAACTACCAGTTTATACAAATTCATTTCATTATTCTTATCTATTTAATTAGTTTTTCAAATTCTCCAAATTTACCACAAAATAGTTCTCTAAGAATATTATATTGCACAAAATATATAATTGTGGAAAATGAGTGACAAACTATGTTGATAATTCTTACAATCAATACAACAATAAAGTCTTCAGTCATAAACATGTGTAGTCCTCGTTTGAATTTGAACCATACCTATATTCGTGAGAGACTCACATCATAATTTCAAACAAACATTATTGAACATATATTTAAGTATTTCGGTTGAAAATATTTAAAATTAGTTTTATTTTAACTATGTGATTTCTATTAATTATTATAATTAATAAAAATTACATAGTTAAAATAAAACTAATTTTAAATAATTTTGCAACTTGTTGAATAAATATAATAATTTTCCATTTTAAATGAAATTTAATTTACCCAAAAACTATACTGTATTATTAAAAATTATTTTATAATAACTATCATTTGATAATTCTCATAATCAATACAACAAAAAAGTCTTCCGCCATTAATGGTAGTAATTCTCATTCGAATTTGAACCATACCACTATATTCGTGACAGACGTCACATCATAGTTTCAAACAAACATATTAAACATATATTTAAATATTTGAGTTCCAAAAGTATTACTTTTGTCTTAACTATGAAAATTCTGTTAATTGTGGGATAATTATATCTTCATGAATAAATTTATTTATTTTCCACTTCAAATAAAATAAAGTTTAATTTACTCAAAAAGTATATTGTATTATTAAAAATTATTTTATCTACTGAAAGCAATCGAAAACACAAATGAAAGTTATGCATGATTAACAAAGAAATTGAAACATAAAATTGATTACCAAAATCTTAAAATCTAGACCCAACCAAATAAAAACTATGAAACCACTATAAATAACATCATTCAAAAATAATTATCACGTATTTATTTTTTCATTTATTACTATTTTACACATATATATTACCATCTTACACATATATCTCTATTGGAAGTTGGAATGTTTTTACAAACACCAACCTCATTTGAATTTATACTTTGGAAACATTTTTAACTAATATATACCGAAAACTTGATATTTGGAAGAACAACTTGATACTTGGAAGAAGATATTTCAAATTGAAAAAAAGAGTGCTCAAGAATGTTTCTTCTAAAATCTGTCTAAGATATATTTCGGCTTGTAAAAGCATTTTATAAAAGAAAAAACTAATAAATCCATTATTATTAAATATAAATAAAATTATCATAAGCTAATATATACATAAATTATTAATGAATGTAAATACAGGAATGATTTTATGCAACGAATAAAAAAAAAATTGGTTGATTGGAGAAATAAGTCCATATAAATTGTTTAAATGAAAAATAATGAAAGATATAATGATGGTCTTAATATCTAGGAAGCTAACTTTGAACAGCAACACGGCACACAAACTTAATCCCATTAATATGGACCAGAATAAATTGAAAAAAAAAATAAAAAAAAAAAGTAAGAAGGAGAAGACAGGTGTCAATATTATAGACCACATGTAAAGGAATGGGATATGAGATTTTTGTTCAGTGCCATTCTTCGTAATCTCTATCTTCCTTCTTCATTCTGCATTCTGCATTCTGCATTCTGCATTTTTCATTCTTCATTCTTCATCCTTCATTCTCCACTCATGGCTACACTCACCAACAATTTACTATTCAAATCCCCCGTCTCCCTTTCCCCACACCCAAAGCTTCTTCCTCTTCTTTCTCATGCCTCTACTCTTCCTTTTCTACCCAAAATACCATCCTCACGGATATCAACCACCCCCAACTATAATCGGTCACCGTTAATCCCCAGAGCCACGGCGGCTCCAGGCGCCAAGAAAGCAGAAAAGAAAGAGAGAGTTCAGCGGGTGCACAGCATCGAGGAGTTTGATTCGGCGCTTGAGTCCGCCAAAGAGAGGCTGGTGGTGGTGGAGTACGCGGCCAGCGACAGCGAGGAGAGCAGCCAGATATACCCTTTCATGGTGGAGCTGAGCCGCAGCTGCAGCGACGTGGAGTTCATCCTGGTAATGGGGGACGAGTCGGCTCAAACAAAGGAGCTCTTGAAGAGAGAGAAGGTGGAGAATGTGCCTCACTTCAGCTTCTACAAGAGCAGGGAGAAGATCCACGAAGAGGAAGGCATCGGTCCAGACATGCTGGTGGGTGACGTGCTGTACTACGGGGACAGCCACTCGGCGGTGGAGCAGCTGCACAGCGTGGAGGACGTTCAGAAGCTCATAGAGGATCACAAGGTGGACCACAAGCTCATCGTGCTGGATGTGGGACTAAAGCATTGTGGACCCTGCGTGAAGGTTTACCCCACGGTGGTTAAGCTGTCCAGGCAAATGGACTCGGTGGTGTTCGCGCGGATGAACGGGGACGAGAACGAAAGTTGCATGCAGTTCTTGAGAGACATGGAAGTAATTCAGGTCCCCACTTTTCTGTTCATCAGAGACGGCAACATCGAGGGCAGGTACGTCGGTTCCGGCAAAGGGGAGCTCATCGGTGAAATTCTCAGGTACCAGGGTGTTCGTGTCACTTATTAATTTTAATTTCTCGATCATCCAGTACATATGTAATGCATGCTCAGCTATCTGTGTTGTCAAGTTCATTTCAAGAGACATATTCCTCATATATACCTGAGAGAAAGAAAAGTGCTTTATATATATATATTTGTTTTGCAGAATGTTGGAACCGTTCCAGAAATTATTTTATTCAAATAATTAGACACTGATAAATTTGATATTTTAATTTGAAGTTTTAAGCAAAAGAAAAAATTGTAATGATTTAATCCATCTAATTTATAAAGATTTCGGATAGAGACCAAGAAAATAGTAAATAAACTTAACTGTAATAGTTAGAAATTAGGAAAGTGATAAAGATTAAAGCGACGACTAATTTTAATAAAGTATACTGGGCTGGATCGGCCTGATTGAGGTTTGACATGAGTAGTTCAGGGTTGGGCCATGTGGTTTAAGGTGGGCTATGTTGGGCCTGTATTATGAAGGGTTGATTTTGATTAGATTTATTTTTAGGGTTTTGAAAATTTGCAAGTTGTGTGGTGTGTTACAGTGGGCAATGAAAAAGAAGAAGCAACGTGGTGACATGTGATTCTCAGAAACATAAGAAGACATGAGATTCAGATCACAGATTTTTCCTTCTTCGTTTGTAGTATGTAGCGACAACCCATATTCGCTGTCATTGTCGCTCATAGACCACTGCGGTTTCAGATCCCAAACTATTTACAAACCAACAAACTAATTATTTTTCTATATTTCTAAGGACTCAACATAAATCAATTTCTTTACATTGTCGTCCACTTTCTCCTTTTTTAATTAAATAAAACATCTATACTTGTTTTAAATTGCTCATATCCACCATTTGCGTTAGTCAATGCCTTATGTACCGTACGGTCTCTCGCACATCCAAGTCGATTGTCCAGGATCGACCGAACGACACTCCCAAGGTTGGTCCTGAAAGGGCCGATCGAACGGCTCTTTCGAGTCCAACTCTCCCAAAGGTCGGTATACTCTTGACCCCGTGAATCGAACGGTTCTATCCAGACCGACCACCCATACCAGCTGACCACATGGTTAGATTACAAACGATAATAGTTCATTAAAGCCCCTAATGAAGATTAAGGCGTGATTGGGCCGTCATTAGGCCGACGAAAGGTAAAAGTCTATTACAACTAGTATAAATAAGAGTCTCAAGTATGATTTCTGAACCACGCTGCACATTATGCACACCACGTGCATTACTTGGTGTGATAGTCGTTCGGTCACTTTACTGACTTGAGCGTCTGAGTGTCTTTAACAAGTACCCGTCCATTCGGCTTGGAGAAGAAGGAGAGAGAACAAACAACTTGGAGTGCGAGGACAACTAGGGAGCCCGTCCGCCCGCTTGGAGCAAAGTCCGCTCGTCCATCCGATGGGAGCAAAGTCTGCCCATCCGTTCGCTTGGAGCAAAGCTCGCCCGGTCTACAGCCTAAAGAGCTTCGAACCCCGTTCATCCGTTCGGTCTTCAACGTCTATCCATGTTTTGGCAGTGGACCTCCAAACACCTTCCAATTTTTATTCGTTTTTTTGTGACGGCTACCAATTTTAGGATACTTTGATTTAAGAGATTAATCAAAGAATGTTTATGAGTTATGACTGATTAATAATACACCAAATTATCATGAACCCTATAATAATTTTCCTATTTAAATTCACTTAGCGAATAATAATTAGCAAAATAAAGGTTAAAACCTAGGACTCAACCACCAAAGTTATAAAAGCTAAATTATATTTTTTTATCTTTTTAATTCTTATATGTAATTTTGGTTTCTCTATTTTAATTTTTTGTGAATGCAATCTCCAAATTTATATATATATATATATATATATATATATATATATATATATATATATATATATATATATATATATATATATATATATATATAACCCATAAACATCTTTATTCCATAGCTTATATCACATACCTTTTCATTGTTAAATAAAATGAAAAACCGTATAAAACTGTCCAATAAACATTATGTGATTGAAATTATTATGTATTAAAAATTGTTAACAAATATTTTTCTACTAATTAGATTTATATAATAAATACTTGTATTTAGTAAAAGTATAACAAGTTTAATGACGATACATGTTATGATAAATTAAAATAAAATTACTATATCCATTAAATATTTTGTATTTTATACTAAACAACATGTGTTATAATTCAGGTTGCTTAGACGATTTTTTTTTTCATAAACAATTACAGAAAAATAAAGAAATAAATCATATTTTTCATAAGCTCAACTTAGTTTATGTATTTCTAAAAATTCTCTTATGTAACATATCTATATTGCTCTTTTAAAGTTATATATAACTTAGTTTTAATTTACACAAAACTTCGATTCATTTTTTTCTTTTATTAAAACTTGCGGAAAAACATGTTACAAACTTACCTGAATCATTTATTCTAGACATTTTGTTATATCTACAGTTTGAAAATATCTTAATTGAAATTATTTTAATTCTAAAATATGCTTGTTGCACAGTAGTGTTTACATTTGAATTTTGATTTTCGTTTGTTGTTAAAGAGTGTAAACAGCACATCCAAAGTTAGAATCAGGTTGAATATTACTTTTGCTTTTTATATTCGACAGTTTTATTTAACAAGTTAAAATGAGGTTGAACATTATTTTGATTTTTATTTTCGTCAATTTTATTTAACGTGAGATTATTTTTTTGAAGTGTTTTTAATTTTCATAATTTATGTATAATTTAATTCTTTTTTATGACGTATTTATATTGTTAATCACATATGCCATCTGTCAATTGATGAGTTTTTTAATTTCTTAAAAAATTAAAAAAATATACATGTTTTTTAAATTTTTCTTAATTTAAAAAATTTTGTTTACATGTAAAGTCAATATTTATATCACATTAATATTTATATCACATGACAATATTTGTGTAACAAGGTTAATGTCATGTATCATGATGTTAGTATCAAATGTTGAGTCAGTATTATTGTAAGTGTCATATGATTGTTTTATATTTAATTTAGCTTTAATTCTTTTTATTTTTGTTTAATTTAGTCGCAAATTTTGTTAATTTTATTTCATTCAATCCCAAATTTCGAAATCCTATATGTTTTTCTAGATTAAAGCTATACACTGGGTTCTAAAATCTGGCAACTACATCCCTAAAAATATTAACCAAATTTGTTGCTCTAGTTCACATCACATCTTTCAAGTTTTTTAATCCAGCTAATTCTTCGAAATTATGTTATCTAGTTTGTTATTATGAAAAGGGTAAAGTGAAAAAAAAAAGTTTAGAAGTGCATGAAAAAAAAACGTGGGTGCAGAAAGAAAGATGCCATCTATTTAAAATGGGGGTCCAAATTTAGAATAAGGTGTGGTCCAAACTACAATAGTTAGAAGAAGAAATTGCAGTTATACAAGCATAATCTAATTCTAAAAAACAATGCAATTTTCTTATATTTCTAATAAAAACTCAGTTTTTCCTAGTTTTATATAAACATTCATATTTCTTATATTTTTTAAGTGTCATTTATCCCCTTATTACATATAAGAATGACGTATTTATTAAAATATAAATAAAATATTATGAATAAAATTAATGTTTTAAATTATAAAAAATAAATATTATTTAATTTATTTTTCAATACAAAGTCTCCGAGTTAATCAGTCACATCAGCGTAAATGTGATCAGTCTCATATAATATGCTATGCAACGTCGTTCAAAGAATAAAAAATATGATATTTTGTCTTAAAACAGACATTTATTTCTATTATTAATAAAACAAGGCATCTTTATAATACAAAAGAGAAGATTGAATAGTTAACCATTTGTTAGATACTTAATAACATTCACTATGTTTGACATTAAATCATGGAACTTCATTTTTTTGTACTATGAATAATATTTAAAGTTTTTTAAATACATAAATACAAATCTCAAATATTCTTATTTTTTTTAATTTAATTTTCTGTGTTGAAATTTAAAAAAACATATAAACATATACATATATACATAACCAATATTATAACCTGACCTAAATATCATAAACCTAATCAATTTGAGCTGATCATAGTTAATTGGTTCGAGCATTTTTCCCCCTTAACAAAGATTGACGTATACCTTTGTGGAAGAGGTCTCAGATGGTTAGCAAGTGACCAGAAGTGGCGACACGGAGAATCTCTGTCAAGTTGTGGATCCTTCAGTTTCACTCTGCAAAGTGTCTCTTTATGCTCCACCGGTATGGAGCTAAGCGAGGCTTGTAACGGGTTTTCTAAAGTTGCTTGAGTTCTGGATAAACACCCCTTTAATCAGAATCCGATTAAAGAGAAAGAAAGGTGGTGGTGTTCGAATCACAATGCCGGAGGTTAGGATTATTGCCAAAAATTTCATGGACATGGTGGCTTCCATGCCCGCCATGAAGCTGGATAAACTTTATGAAAATGGATTCATCTGTGAGGCTATTCTCAGGTCATTTTTTTTTTCTAGCATTTTTTATATCAGTGTCACTAATTTTTTTGGGTGAAAATTTTCCTTTTGTTCTATTCTTTCGGTAAACCAGTTGAAGAAATGTCGCAAACTGAGGGAAAAGATTATGCATCTTTGTTTGCCTCAGTTACAGATTCTTACCCGTTCACCCTCTCTTCGTATGGTGCTTAGTTTTAACTACTTTTGACCTTTATGGAATGCAAATGACCACCAACTCGATAACTTGATGGTTCCTTAACTATTGTGGAATTAGGTTGGATTCTCATTTTAGCTACAAGTGCAGAGTTAAGTGAGTTAGAGAAGTGGCATTTAATGTCATGAATATGAGTTTGTGACTCTAAATAGTATATATCTTCAAATATCAGGTCTCTTCCGCCTCTTGCGAAGAAATACGTCATACAGATGCTACAAATTGATGTGCCGGTGGCAGCTAAATTGTTGGAGGAGTGGGTGCTTCCGGATGGACTTTCAAAGCACAGAGTAGCCATTGATAGACTGGTTCAGTTGAGAGTTTTCCTTGAAGCTGTTGACAGGTACATATTTATTCACTGATGAAACGTTCTGTTCTTCTTTTTCTTTTTCATTTTTTGTGAAAATGAGAGCATACATTTGAGCTTCTGAATGGTTTGAACTCATTCAGTCAATTTCAAATAACAATTGGAGGAATGTCAGCCCTTATTGTGAAGGATGCATAACTTTTTTGCTTCTTGCAATGTGTTTAAGGGTCTTTGTGATTATATCATATTTTATTTATGGCATGATGTAGTTCAATGGAAAATAGTGCTTATCTGATTTGCATGCTCCATGACATGCATGATATTCGTTTGCTTTCTCCTTTGTTTCTTTCAAAACACAAGTGTAAAGTCACAATCTCTTCACAGCAAAAGGCATTTAATACTTAGCACTGGTCACTTAAGTCTATTGATTTTTTTTTTTCCTTTTCCGACAAGCAAGAGGAATACATATCAATTACGTAGGTCGTTTCTCTGGATTTTATATATTCTTCTTCTTCTCTGTGAGTCTTAGCGTCTAGCTAAGTTTCCATAGTCAGGGTTGTCACTTTTAAAACTTTGGAGCCTTGCCTTATCCAATTTACTTCAGGAAGTTTTTCACCTTCTGGCAGGAAGAATGAAAAGACATACAAAGTTAATCCAACATATCAGAGAAGTCTCCAAAAGCTTTTAGTACAAGGGTGAGTGATACATATTTTCCCTTCCTTTTCTGTTATTGAACCATGGTACAAGTTAGCTTGTCTCTCACTGCTATGATGAGGATGTGATATACAAAATTGTTTACTTTAGGCGTATGATAAAACTATTCTACTTTAGGCATATGGGTTAGTTAACCTCTAGACAGTTGATGGTCTCTCCATGACATTAAACGGCCAGAGTCACTCTTCCTTTCTGAATTTTCAAGAAGAGCGATGCAATTGTTAATATGTAGACTGTACTACAAATTCTTTTTATTTTAGCTGGTAATATTTCCATGCGATTAAATGTGGCAGTGGAACTTTGCCAAGGGAATCAATGCCTTCCAATATTACTGTGAGGCTTCCAACCTTAGAAAATCTCGAGGCTTATGCTCTAGAGCAATGGGAGGTATAATACTTGATCTTATCATTCCGCTTATTTTTTTTTTTTTTTGATAAAACCTCTGCATGTATGTTTTTTATGCTTAACACTGTTTGCTACATGAGTTACTTAAGTTGTTGTTCAATATGTAGTACCTTATATTTTGACTGAAAAGAATCCTAAACTCATCTGTGACTTCGTTTTGTGATGAACTAGTGTTTCTTATTGCAACTTATAAGCCCAAGTCAGGTTGATAAGCCTTCAAATATTAGCTCTTCTTTGATGAAAGTTTTCCAGCGACGTCTCCTTAGTCACAGGTTTTATTTCCTTTGTAGTAATACTTCTCATTTGTAGCCTTTTCCTGAATGTGTATGTGAGTGTTGCAAACTGTATCGCGTGTTTAATGTCATTTTCTTGTGTGCAATACAGAGACAAAGAAGCTCCAAAACTAACTGAAAGTGGTTTCCAGTTTTTGGTATGCATCAAATGATTTATAAACCAATTGAACTTCTGTAATGTTTTTTCCTAAATATAAAAATTGTTCCTTTGGTATCACAGCTGATGGATACAAATGCACAGCTTTGGTATATTATCAGAGAATATATCTCTAATTCTGAGGTAGCTCTAACATTTTTTATTCAATAATATTTTTGCAATTTGCTTTGTACGTGCTCTCTTCATCCACATTTGGTGCAGGAGAGAGGTGTTGAGGCAGCTGAGTTGATCTCATTCATGCTGGAACTTAGTTTTCATGTCATCGGGGAGGTAAGACATTATCATTCCCTGGCGAGAGTTTTATTACATAAAAAAAACTTATAATATTATGGTATTCCATATTATTTTTCATTTTTGTTCCTTTTTCTTTGGTGATGTTTACTGAAACTGCAATTTTCATGTAACTGGAATGCAATGTGACTTTGACACTTGATATTTTCATTGCATCAGGGATATAGTATAAACACATTGACTGATTTTCAGAGGAGCATAATTAATGACCTGGCAGACCTTGGACTGGTCAAACTTCAGCAGGTTATAATATTTCTGTGCACATTTTTAGAGCTGATGAGGTTCACGATGATTGTAATTGTATGTTTATTCATCAGAATTTGTCTTCCTTTCCTTCTTATTGTGATAACTTTATAGGGAAGGAAAGGAAGTTGGTTTATACCTACAAAATTGGCAACCAATCTTTCAATGAGCTTGGCTGATTCATCGTCTAGAAAACAGGTTTGTTATTGGTTTCAGAATGATTTATTTGATAGAAAATTTAGCTTTTTTTAGGAAACTCGTTCACAGATGTGCTGAATAGTGGAGGATGCTCTATAGCATCAATGTATTTGTCTCAGCTGCATTTTTTCTTTTGTGCCTTGTTCACATAGGGAGGTTTACTCTTTTTTGGCATAATCTATTTTTTTTTTCGATATTAATGTGATTTATTTAAATTAATATGTCGAATTTCTTTTTGCTTGTTCATACTTGTGGGTATGCTTTTGCTGTTATTGTTGTTTAGGTGTTTTGGTTGCTGTTATTGCTGTTATTCCCTTCTCAATCATTCCAAACATGCACATACTCATGTTCTTCAGAGTTTCCAAGTTTTACTGGATTTCACGTGGGAGATATCTTGAATTGTTCAAGAATCTTTTGTTGGTTTTAATGAATGGATTCTTTTCTTGTATAGTGACAATATATAATACCCTTTTAAAGAATGTTCTCCGTACAGATTTATGAATATTAATGAAAAATGTTGTATTTGACTTTTTTCAGGGATTTGTGGTTGTGGAAACAAATTTTAGAGTTTATGCTTACTCCACTTCTAAGTTACATTGTGAGATATTGCGGCTATTCTCAAGGTATACCCACCAAATACTTTGTAAAATGTTATATTTTGCAACTTTTGTCAAATAGACCTCTAATCTTTTCTTACTTTTCCCTTCCATTTTTGTTTTAAAACCACTTATAGATATCAGAAGTTCTTCTTCCTAGACGCTATTTTTGGAATATCTTTAACGTTTCTGATACTATTTTTATATGAAACCATTATTAGCTATTAATTGCTGAGCTGCCCATTTCAACGAAATATTGTTGCTTATTATCATTACGGGTGATGTATCCAGGGTAGAGTATCAACTTCCAAATCTTATTGTTGGAGCTATTACAAAAGAAAGCTTGTATAATGCTTTTGAAAATGGCATTACAGCAGATCAGGTAAGCATTATAAAATAGAAGTTTTATGCTGTATTATTTGTTTTTAAAATATGATACTTGGTTTCTGCATGTAGATGGTAATGCTATATTTCTTGCTATGCTTTTTGTTTCGAATAAGGGGTCTAATACCGAAGTATATTCTTGAAGGAGTAGGAAGATAGCAAACCCAACTGATCCAACAGTCATTTAGTTGGCAGTTACATGAGCTTGTTAGGTACTTGGGAATTGATTTCTATAAATAGAAGTGTAGTAGATACTACACAGATAGTTTTTGGGAAAACTCATTGTGACAATTCTCACTAGTCAACAATAACAAATTTCTTTTTCTCTTTCTCTACTTCTGAGTACTGTGTGAATTCTTTTATTGTGCATACTATAACAGTTTTGGTTTTGCCTGTTTGCTCCCTTAACATTGTTTTCAGTATTGTAAAAAAAAGCCTTTAAATAAGTAGTTCTTCAGCAAGAACTTACTGAGGTCGTCAATTTTAACTATGATAGGTGGGGACCAGCCTCAACCTTAACCTTCATTTGAATGACCTAAATTGATGAATAGATGCTTTTCTATACTATATTATGCACTTCCTCACCCTAACATGCTTGCAGTTGTTGTAGTCACTATCACTGAAGATTTTGGTATCCTTTTACTATCTTGGTTAGTCTTTAAACATTAAAAGTTTACAATGAGCATTCTCTTACACAGACAACCATTTTGCATTGATGTCACAGATAGTCACTTTCCTTCAGCAAAATGCTCATCCTCGTGTTGCAGAGAGAATACCATCTATACCTGAAAATGTCACAGATCAGGTTTTGGATCTTAGTATCATGATTTTGCACGTTTAATGTTTGCTTTCATTTTCTGACATGTAGCATTGTGATGCCAACAGATTAGGCTGTGGGAAGCAGATCTAAACAGAGTTGAGATGACAGATGCATATTACTACGATGAGTTCCCTTCCAGAGTAAGCAACTTGGTATCATTGATTTGAGTTGGTGTCTTAAAAACATGGCCTTGTGTGTGATAATTTGTGTATGATTTGTGAGCAGGATGTATTTGAAGGTGCATGTGACTGTGCCAGAGAATGGAATGGATTGTTGTGGGAAGATTCAAAGAAAATGCATATGGTGGTTAAGACTGAGGTACATCCATACGTACGAGATTATTTACGCCGCCAAAAGTAGCAGCAAAGGCAACACCGCCATCAACATGCAATGGAAAAACCTTTACCAAAACTTCATTGTTTTGTTTCATAATTTTCTCCCTTTTAGAATTAAAAAGGAAATAGAAGATCTTTAATTCAAATCCATGTAATGTAAATGTTTCAGTACTGTTAATAATTTGTTTATTGGTATCAATGCTTATTTATTAAGTATTAGTTCGTTATGTACAATGGTAATTATTGTTCACAATTTTTTCCCTCGAAGATAAGTTTATAATTTTCAAGTCTGCATAAAATTGAAGGATTACATACCAAAATGTTCACACCATAACTCGAGTTCAACCACATTAAGTTAAAAACTCTATGACTATTATAAATTGCATTCATGAATTTTCAATTTAATATATATATATATATATATATATATATATATATATATATATATATATATATATATATATATATATATATATATCGATATAGATTATGTAAACTAAGATTTTATATTAATAAATAAAGAATTATGTTTAAGTGAGTTCGAATATTTAATAGATTGTTTTCAAAGTAATTAACTAAATCCGACATCTCGAACTAAGAACATTTCATTAGTTTCTTATTTATTTATTATTATAATGATGTACTTTAAATTTAATGTAAAGATGACAATGTGCAATGTTAAAATATTATAAAAATATATATATTAAAATATAATTTTTCTATTTTACTTAACACATTACCGCTTTATAAATATTCCGGATATTTTTCTACAATACTGACACTTTAATAATTACATTAGAAAAAAATTCTTCGAACTTTATCAATGACTGCATCTTTTCATTTGGTAATATAATTTAGAAAAAATATTATCTATATTATTATAAAAGAATTTTAGTTGTTATATAATTTATATCTTTAAAAATATTTGAAAATATTTAACTTATAATAACCTTTTTTACCAATATCTATAAAACTTATTAGTGACTTTTGATTTTAATTCCATTTTGTTTAATAGTATTGTGATAAAATGTCAATATGTAGCACATAAAAATTTCTTGATCCATGAAATAATCGTTATTTATTTATCTTAAAATAGTCATCAAATATTAAAAGAGTGACTTCAAATTTTTAAGAATTGAAAATGAAAGAAAAATGTACGATTACTAAAACAAAATTTACATATTTTACATATATTATATATAGATTGTCATTTCAAATTTCCTATGAATGAAAATTTTAAAAAGTATGGGAAAAAACAAACAAAAACTTTAAAACATATTTAAGTAATTTAATAAATTCATTACTGAATTTGATTCTTCATTTTTCTTTATCAAAATTAAATTTCACGGCACTTTAAGAAAAACTTATGACTTATGAGGTTCGAGCCTTACTGTCGGAGTAATTGGAAAGGAGTTGAAAAACTTATGACTTTATCATGTCTACATGTACAATTCTTTAGCAACATATACAGTGGAAATAATACAAGATTGATTTGGTCTTTTGTATATATATATTTAATTAATTATGTCCTATTTTTTTAAAATAAAAAACTTAATTATGTTTTTATTTTTGTAAAAGAAACTGATTTTTTATGTTAAATTTTAGTTGTTTAAAAATATCAATTGCTTAAATTTTAATTTGTTATATATGTCAAAATTTCATTTGATTTTTAATTAAAAATATCATATGTCAAAATTTTAAAAATGTTAAAATAAATAAAAAATCAAATTTTGACACAGACAATGTTATATAATATTTTCAAATATATTAAATCCAGTTTGAGAGCAAAATATATATTAAATATTTTAAAAATAAATAAAAACTTATTTAAATAAAATGTTAAATATGTTTTTAGTCTTTAATTTTTAATAAAAATTAAAATTAGTCATTTTTTAAAATTTTGAACTAATTTAACCCTCTATCTTTAAAACTACCTAAATTTAGTTATTTTAACTAAATTTTGTTAAGTTTATTTAAAGTTTTAAATATCTTTCTCAATTAATATTAAATAAAAAAATGTGTTAAATAATGTAAAAAACTTAAATGTTATCATAAAATATGTTTGAAACTTCAAATAAACAACAAATTTATTTAGAAAAACTAAATTCACAAATTTTTCGAAAGTTAAGAGATTAAATTGGACCAAATTTTGAAAATAGACTAATTTTAATTTTCACATTAACTTAAGGAATAAAAACATATTTAACCTTTAAAAACATATATGAAGGTAAATAAATAATAATAATAATTAAATCTAAAATTAATAATGTTTGATAGAGGATTTGGCAAGCTAAACATTTGTCCAACAACCATTAGCAACAAATGTTATAATAGGGGAAAAGGTTATTTTTAAAAGGTTGAAAAGTCCTTCGTATGGAATTTCAAATTTAGGGTTTCGAACTTCATCTTCTTCAATGACTGCTTTCCAGTAAACTCTTACTCCATTCCGATAGATGGGTTCCTTGAGCTTCACGTAAACTCCAAGTTCTCTGAGTGGTAACGATGGTGTATTCCATGGACGCAATTGCATCAACTCCTTCAACTCAATCAGTTTTGCTTCATCCGTGACAACTGAAGCCATATCAACAACTATGGAAAAGATATCAAATATGATGTTTCTTCACTCTATGTCTCACTTTCAATTTAGAAAAGAAAAATTGGTTTAATATTTATAATCAATTCAAAAGATAAAAAGAAGAAGCAGAGATAATAAGATAGAAAGATAAAAGAAAAATAGATATAATCCTAACTATAATGAATTATATGATATGATAGATAAAAAAGAAGAAGATAAGTTTAGTTATAATAAATGGTATATGGTATGATAGAAAAAGATAAAAAAAATAAATAATGATAGCGTTAATGAGTATTTTAAGCGAGGAAAAGTTGATGAATAATTATTGTTTGAATTTCCTTATTTAACAAGTATTTAGAGTATATAATTTGGCAATTAAATAATAATAACTCTAACTATAGTTATCATGTTGTAGTTATCATATATAGTATGGAAAAGACAAAATTGGCATTTCTTAGGCTAATTTTTTATAATCTTAAAATTATAATGAATAATTTTTTTAAATTTATTATATTTTTACAATAATTAATTTAATTGTGGTATAAAATTATTATATATTATTGGTAATTTATTTTAAAAATATAAGCATTTAACTTAAAAGAGATAAACACTTAAATTTCAAAAAGAGTATGTATATTAAAAGAGATAAAAGGCGCATACTCCTTATATCTTTATAAATAATATCTTATTATATTATCAGATTTTATTATGTTTTCAAAATATTATGATATAATAACTGTTTATCTAATACTTTTAAGATAGTATCATATAATAATTTAAAAATATAATACTTGATTATTTTTAAGTAATAGATTTTATTTAATTTATTTATTTACTTTGGAGTTTTCTCATGATGAAGTATCATTTAGTTAGGAATAACAATACGGGTTGTTATTTTGATTTTTATATTTGACTCACAAAAAGCATTTAGCTAGTGGACATTTATAATTTTTTTTTTGTGATTTGGAAACTTATATATGAGTTTAATCAAATACATTGTGGAATAATTTATTATCCTTATATGTAATTAATTATGTAAAGTAAAAATTTATCTTAAAAAAAAAGAACTATTTTAAGTGAGTTTGAATGCATATTTAGTAGATTGTTTGTAAAGTAATAAACTAATAAGCTAAGAACACCCTTATGCTTAGTATAATTGATTATCCAATCACTTGAGTGCATTTTATCAATCACTCAAGACAATGCATTATATTTGAATTGAGTGTATGATTTTGTTTAATAAATTACATCTAGTATATTACGTCTTAAATGTTTGCACATATTATATATTGCTATGCATAATAGAATAAGGTATGAGGTATATTTTTACATACAACTACATTTTGATTTCAAGTAATTTAACTTTCAAAAATATTCCAGATGTTTTTCTACAATACAGATTACTTTAACTAAAAAAAATCTTCGAACTTTATCAAGTTATATCACTACGTCCTTTCATTCGATAAGTACAGCAAGACATAATATAATTTAAAAAAATAAAATCTATATTATTCATAATGAATTTTAGTTCTTAAGTAATTTATATATTTTGAAATAGTTAACTTATAAATATTTTTTTTACTACTATCTATAAACTTTATAAAGGTTTAAATATATTATAATCTCAGTAAACGAGTGAATTTTGATTTTGATTCCCTTTGTTTGATGGTATTGTGATGTAGTAGTGTCAACATGTAGCACCTATAAATTTATTACGATCCATGAAATAATCGTTATTTATTTATCTTAAAAAGGGATCAAATATTAAAATAACGACTTAAAATTTTTAAGAACTGAAAATCAAAGAAAAATATTGTACGATTACTAAAACCAAAATTTACATATATTACATAGACTATAAATCGTCATTTCAAATTTTCTATGAATAAAAAAAAATAAAAAATTGCAAACAAACAAAAGCTTAAAAACATATTTAAAACAAAAGATGGTTTACTCTTAATGAATCTCTCTGTAGAATGTAGAAAAGGACAATCATCAAGCAAAGTTATTAATCAACGGAGAATTTAAACCATAATTTTACAGATACCATGTCATTCATGAACTAATTTAATTTTTTACTCTCCTAACAAGGCGAGGTATTTGATCACATACCAATCCATCAACGGTGACCTTGCATGTCAAGCATTTCATCAAGTCGGTTCAGTCTATCCAATCCCTCACTAATCAAGAAACGGATCCTTTGCTTGTCATTGCAGTTTCTATTATTTTCCATCTCTTGTCTGATTGTCTGTCTCAGTTCAACTGCACAGTCCATTACATCAACCAATGTCATAAAACTTACATGCATGTATCAATGAACTGGAAATTTTTTAACAGTCAATCTTAACACCAACAAGTAATTTTTGGTGTAAAAGAAAATCAAAATAAAGTGAGGACATCCATTCCTTTGGACCAACCTGAAACTATGATAGATAAACTCATATACATCATCCACATTTATATATTATTCGTACCCACAAGTAAAAATGTATCTTACTTCTTTTCTTTAATATGGGAAGACGTCTACGCTATTGTCCGTATCCTACCGTCTCAAACCCGAGAACATCAGGACTCATGCCTTGATTTCCTGACCAGATACCGAGTCTGTTTAGACACAGGTTTTGAGAGTTTTTCAACTGAAAAAAGTTCTGTATTTCTACTAGAGAGGCTCTCAGAAACTCTTTTAGCTTTGTATCCAAACAGACACTAAATAAGCGATAGTACATTTTTGTAAGAAAATAAATAATATTCTTTATGCAGTTCAGTTGTTATCCTAGTTTTGAGGAGATATTTTCTTCAAGTAGCTTAGTTGTTTTTAAACGCTATAAAAGGAAGTAAGCTTCAGCTTATGTAGTACTGGGTTTGTTCCTATTGATATGGTATGTTCTTTTGCACTAGCTTATCTAATAAGCATGCAGTCATTAAATCTGAATAACAGAGATTCGAATTTCTCATAATTTTTTTTTCTTTCAGTTATAAACAATTTTGCCTGTGTACCCCACAAAACGGCACAACACTCAGAAAGTTTCACTGGAATTATAAAGGTGTGGACCAAAACTATGCTTTCAATTACAGTTCAGAAACACACCTTCCTGAATATTTGTAAAATTTCACTATAAAACTATAAATAATCGTATATAACATCACAAGAATGTTGATCTGTATAAAGGAATGAGCCATATAACTAAGAATATTCACCTCTGGCAGAAGAAGGGGCTCGACCAGAAATTCTCAATGCTTGTCTGTAAAGCCTCAAGACCCGAGCACGGAGAAGGAAATCCTGCAGGTCCATGGAGAGAGAGAAACTATCCAGCCTCTTCCTAAACGGGTTGCCATTTCAGAAAACAACAAAAAAAGTTATGAGAATAACACATTCGGATGCAGAGTATGCATATTTTTTCATAACTCATGACTATTTTCATATATCAATTACCAAGTATAACCTGCGATGGCTACAGGTAAGGTAAGAAACTAGCCAGGGATGAAGAGTTAATGACAGAAACTGCAACTTGGTGAAACGGGTCAGAGAGGAGTTAAAATCACCCAGCTGGCGACCTGAATACAGAGAAAACAACGTTAATTTCATTTTTCAAATCACAGTCTACAAGAATTGGAAAAGCATCATTACCACACTTTCACAAACAGTTGGTGTGCGTTTCAACGTTCGTGGCACTGCGAGAAATGATCGCATGAAATTGGCGGCAAGAGATAAGCCACGAAATTAGAAATGGGACTGAAAGGTAATGTAACAGACAAGTTGTTTTAATGTAAGTTTAACAGAAAATACATGCAACCTGTTCTCCTTCTCGCATGCGATACCTCTGTCGTTCATGGAAGAGTTTATTTTCCTGGTCTTGTAGATGCGCATTTCAAATGTGGCATTTCGCTTTCTGCACCCAATAATTACCATGTGCACCTCCAAAATTTTTTAAATGACATATTATATTTCATGGTTTATTTCATCTAATAAAAACCATTTTTTTGAAATACTTATTATCGGAATACCTATCCTAAAAAATTTGTAGAACAATCTTTCCAATAAATATGTATATATTAATTAAACTATTACAAAATATAAAATATGCTTTGAATTGAGCAATCCAATAATCTTTCATATTAAATTAAACAATCCAATAATTTTTCATATTAAGCAATCCAGAAGATTAAAACAATCAAATTACCTGCAGGATGGTATGTAACAAAAGAGAGGGGGTGAAACAAAAAAAGAGAAATACAATAGAATGAATATCAGAAAGAATCAGACTTAGAGATTAAATTATAATTTAAGGGTATTTTATCCTTTATATTATTGCCAATATAATAAAGGCCTTGTTATGTAGGGGAATTTCGGGGATTTCTTTCTGCACCCCCATAATTTCTTATTGCACCCAATAATAAAGGTGAAAGTCAAAGTTATCTTCATCTTCTTTCCCTCTCCTTTCCTATTGCACCTTCATACTTTCCTCCATCTCCATTCCATTTTCTTCTTCCATCTCCACCTCCACCCTAAAAAACATTCACAAGTATCTATTAAAACAAATGAAAAAATCACGCAAAATTATATTTTAGATTGTACAATGTAATCTTGTATTACATATTATATAATTTAAAATATAATTGTATATTAAAGATTAAATAATTTCTAATATAAATTACACTATGAATTGTTTTTCAAATTTACATTATAGAATGTATAATTTAAAATATAATTTTGTATTACAAATTATTTAATTCAAAATGTAATTTACATTTTAACTTATAATTCAAAATATAAATTTATAATATAGATTATACAATCCAAAATTTAAGTTTGCATTATATATTATAATCTAAAATATCTATGGATTGAACACTGAAACTATAACTACAACAACGAAATATAAATAGAATTTTTAAAAATATAGAGAACAGATAAAGTCAATAAAATTCACTATTTAATGATTTAACTATGATTTTTCCCAAATGGCCAATTTGTCGTGAAGTTAAAAATTGACAAATACACTCTCGATAAGACACGTGTAATACCATTCTTCAACATTGACTCTAATAGTTGTATTCACTGAATATGGTTAACAAGAAATAGAGAAAAAGAAAACGGTGAGGAGAGAAAAGAAGTCATATACCCTTTTAAAAAAAATTGGTGCAAAAGGGAAAGGAAAAATATAAAATTATACACCCATATACCATTATTTCCTTGCTACTATTTTTTTATTATTAAGGGTAAAAAGGTGATTTAGTTAATAGGGATACTATAACGTAATCGTTCAAACAAGCTTACGATTCTACAAAATATAGGAAAAAAAAACAAAAACTGCGGTTCAGAAATTAAAATGTATAGAGGAAATTACAATTTTGCCTAATTTTCAGTTAAAATGACACTTAATCTATTTTAATTGTTTGTTTTTTAAAAAAAGTTATTATTTTAGTTGGAATACACGGTTTGTACGAGTATAGATTAAAAAAATATACTTGTAGTGCTTACTAAAAGTTACAAATAATATTTCAAAGAAACAAACGTGTTTTCAATTTTTTTTATTATTATTAAAGATTCACTTCTCTCTTTCGTCATTTTACCGCGGAAAAAATAGTTAGTATCTACTATTATTATTGTTTATATAACATAAACTGTCGTATTTGGCATGCACAATTGTTTCAACTCTCCACGTCCCTCTCATCCTCGTCAACTACACAGCATTGGGTTGGTAACCTTTTTCTGCTTGTCTTAATTTTTTTATCTTTATAATATATACACACTCACAAGTTGACAATAGAAAAATTACAAACCGTCTGAACAAGCTCAACATAAAATAAACTATCCAATAAATATTTCTCTAATTTTAATTTAATTTTCCTAATGTTTATTTTTTTCCAACCCCTTAAACTATAATTCGACCACCAAATCAGAAAAATAGTTTAATATATCACGTTCACTTTTCCTGCCACGTTTATGCAGCCATGGAAAATACAAAGTTTGTCTTATTTCACCAAACCATGTGTTCATCGCTATCTAAACATGTTTGACCCACTTGTCGTGTTTAGTGATTAGATCAAAACTTCACAAGCCAAATCAGCTCGGATTAACATGAAGTTATTTTATTTTTATCTTTTGGTTTGACTCAATATGAGTAACTTACAGAAGGAGATACCTTTTTTCTGAAAGTATTTGAAGGATTAAAGAGCTGAAATTCAAATGACTCGAAAGTCGAACGTTTGTCTGATATGAAGAAGAAGAAAAAAGCAGTCTGCGTTATTTGCATATGTTAGGAAGGAGACATTAAAAGTGACATATTGTGAGTTAAATGCGTGTTTATGTTGTTGTCACCCAAAAACGGTGTGTTTCGTTTGTCTTTCCTATGTTGTCTGTCAGTCACAGCGATTTTATTTGACCAACCATTTCAGTATCTTACTCTCCCACCTTTATTGACAATGTCAAAAACAAGCTAACCTTCACACGTCTGTGATAACTTACGGTTTTCTCTGCCAAATTTCCTTTGGCGGATATAAATACGACACAGTCCCTCCTGATTCCAACAATTTTTTCTTCACATCTCGCAGATTTGAATCCATGGAGAAAGAAAATAAACAGTCAAAGCTGAAGAGCAGGATCTTGAAGATACTGCCAAAAGCTGCAGCGGCAGTCACATTCCAAAACCTTCCCTTCAGCCCTGGCCGGGATCACAAGTTCAAGAGCCATGGCGGAAAAGGCTTCTTCTCTGGCCCCATGATTCCCGACGAGGCTAGAAGAAAACCCAGGGATGGCGGCGTCGAAACTCAAGAGCCCACATCGCCCAAAATCTCCTGCATGGGACAGATCAAGCACAAGAAAAAGCACATTAAAAAGGGAGGGCCGAAGACCATGTCGATGCCCACACGCGCTGCAGAAACCGCGGATTCCACCACTCCCAGAGACGCCACGGAGGAAAAGAAACGGGCTTCGAAGTTTCAGAGGATGTTGTTCAACACGGGGAAACCGAAACCTGCGGCGAGGAAAAAATCTGATGCGGGCGACGACAGAGCGCCGCCGGTGGGTCACATGAGGCGATTTGCAAGTGGGCGTGAGACTTTTTCGAATTTCGATTGGAAGGCCCAGATTGCGCCTGATGAAAGGGATTGCTATTCGGACAACGATGATAGAGTGGAGAGCGATGCAGAGGATGAGGTGGTAATCCCTTTCTCTGCTCCTCTGACGGCCGGTGGTGCTCCTATGCTGAGTGTGCAGCCTCGGAAAGAAATTAATCTGTGGAAGAGAAGAACCATGGAAGCACCTAGGCCTCTTCAGTTGAATCCTGTGCTTACTGCCAAATGATTCTTTGCTTATTCAGATTTTTAGGTTTCTTTTTATTCATTTCTTTCATTCTCTAAACAAACACTGTTCTTGGTGTTCATGAACACGTATTTTGTTTCCTTCTTCTTCCATCGTTGTGTATAGAAAAGATGGTTAATCATAAATCATGGTATAGCGGTCACGATTCATTTGATTTATCTTACCTATTCTATTTACTTTCTGTACGAAGAAAATATGCATAGAAAATTATATATTCAAAGTGGTTGCTGGGAAAATTTCAAAACAACAAAATTAATGAAAGAAAAAAAAAAGTGTTCAAGGTTAGATAGTTGATGGAAGGAAGGAAGGGGTTGGTGGTTGTATTTTCTTAAATATGTCCACCGACACTTTCGATAATAACTCCTTTATTTTTTATTTTCAGAAAATTAATATATAATTTGTAAACATTTATCTCTTCGCTGGTAGTTATTTAAATATCAGTAGGCACGTGAATTTATAATTGATGAAAGAGGAAATTATTGTGATTTTAAATTAAGATGATAGAAATAAATACAATTAGGTTTTCTTTTTAATTTGGGGAGCCAGTTTGACCAACTATTATATTTTAAAAGATGAAAGTGATTGTTAATGGACAATCTAGATACTATTCTATTAATTTTATAGACTAACTAGATTGATTGTTATAATTTCAAGATGTAAATTGCCAAATCTGAAATATTGTTTGATTAGTTTCTGCTGTCAAATCATGTAATGTTTATTCTACTTCCGTTTGGTTGAACGTGTGGCTGCTAAGGTTTTCAAACCTGAGATTCTTTTTCTTGAATACCAAACTATCAAACTACAATTTAGGTTTAATCATTTACAATGTCCATATTTTTTTGTATGGTTTTTTTAATTAAGTCCTCGAATTGTAAAATCTCTCAGTTAGGTCCCTGAATGTGAAAAATTGGATCAATTTAAGACTTGCTGTTAATTTGGGTAGACGACGTTAAAAAATGTTATACGTGACAGAGTGACATTACCAAGTTTTATTGACATGGCACACATTGGTCGCTGAGCTGACTTTCTTTTATTTACATATTTAAAAAACTTCAAAAATCAAAACGCAACGTTTTTATTTCAGTGCGCTCTGTTCGTCTTACAGAAAGAGGCAATGTTTTCCTTTCTCTCCTCTACTCTAGTTCGTCCTGCAAGGAGAAGAGGGCTTCTGCGTTTCATGCTGGGACAAATGGCGGTGATGATGACAGCGTGGAGAGAGCGCGACCCGACAACGTCTTCGTATTCTCTGGGTAGATCGTGATGGCGCGTTGTTCGTTCCTTTCTTTCTCCTTTCCCCGTCTTGGGTTCTGTTTGGGGTTTTCTCACAGGGAAGGAGAGACGAGTTTCAAGGGGCTCAAGCACGACGTTTTGCGACGTGAGGATCTCGCCCTCCAGCGTCTTCGTGGCTAAGGGAGAACGTGTTTGGGCTCGCGATCTGGGGGTTGCTTTTGCTTTCTTTTCTGTAGATTGGAACGCGAATTGGAGTTATTCTTTTGCAACATTGGGGTTAGGGTTTTGTCTGTTCTATGATTTTGGGGGTTTCAAATTGGAATCTGAGTTTGAGTTATGGAAATTTCTTGTGTTCTTGATGTTTCGTTTTGGGTTCTTCCTTTCTACATTGTTTTTTTTTTTGCGTTGAGGGTCCTTTCTCGCTGTTCTGGGTTCCCGTGGTGGTTGAGGATGGTTGTTCTGGGTTGATAGTGGCATATTTTACTATGAATTCAGTATTGAATTAGAGAAAATATCAACTCTTTCTCATCCTTTTTACCTTGTAAATCCTAGTTTTCATTTAGTTTAAGAAGTGGTTTCATCTTAAGCTTTAATTAGATAAATTGATCATTAACCCCTTTATTTATACAAGTTTATTAGTTGGAAGAAGTCTCTGCATCAAATGAAGAGTGCTGGAACCAGAGAAAACAAGAAAACAGCAAAAACAACAAAAATATGAAGAACCAGAATCTGGAAAAAGTTAGCTGGAGCGCCCTTTTTCCATGGGCGCTGGAGCGGGCTCTGCACCAGGACTGGAGTTAGCTGGAGCGCCCCCTACAAAAGGGCGCTGGAGCGCCCTTTTTCCTGTTTTCGCGCGCTGGAGCGCGGTCTCAAGCGCGCCTGCTGCTGATTTGGCAGATTGGGTTTATTTAACCCCAAATTAGAAGGGCTTTGATATCTTTGGCATCCCAGACACGATTTCTCTCAATTGGAGCGTCCAGAGGCGAGCTAGGAGCTGTGGGAACAGCCCTTCTTCATCCTTGGGTCCTCCTCCTTCTTCCATTTCCACCATTGTTGTAAGCTCAAGCTCTCCATTCATGGAGAGCTAGTTTCATTCTTGTTGGGGATTGATGTAACCACGGATCTCTTATGTAATTACAGTTGTTTTGAATGATTATATGCCTCTTTCATTGATTGTTAGTGTTTAATTCCTCTACTTAAAGCTTGTATGAGTAATTCAACCATATCATGATTTTAGGGTTTGCTTGATATTGGGAAATATTGGGTGAATCTAGAACTGGATTAAACACCTAAAGGAAATAGTATCTAGGGATAGAACTAGGACCTTTGGTTGTCTTGAATCTCAATTCTTAAAGCGGATGAACTTGTTAGGTTTTCCAAGGGATTGGAGTTTAAGAAGTAAGTCTAGGCTCTCTCTACCAAGGGATTGGGTTTGAGTAAATTAGAAGATTGACATTGGCTAATTAATGAAGAGGAAGTGATTTTCTATACATAAGAGTGAAGTAGGTGAAATCATCCCCCAACAATATCATTCCATAGCATTTCTAATCTTTCCATTTCAAAGTGTTTGCATAATCAAAGATCACTTTTACCCTTTATGTTTTATCTTTAATTTAATTGCATGAAAATCCCAAAAACATGGAATCATTCTTTAGTCTAAATTAGTTAGATATTATACGATTGTCTAGGACACGAGTCTCTTGGGAAACGATATCCGGTCTTACCGGTTTTATTACTTGAACGATTTGGTACACTTGCCAAAGAGTCTCAACAAGTTTTTGGCGCCGTTGCCGGGGACCCGTGTTAAACTATACTTTTGTGTGATTTTTAACCGATTTAGGCTTTATCTTTGTGTATAATTTTCTATTTTGTTGTAATTATTATCTTTATTTTTGGGCTGACTTGTGGCACGAGTTTGGTTGTTTTCTAGTGTATGCAGGGAAACATCCGTACAAGGAGGACTGTGTCATCTGAACCACTCCTTGTGGATCCTGAGATCGAGAAAACAGCTCGTAGAAACAATAGTGACACCAGGAGACAGCGAGCTCTAAGTCAACAAGCTGCCCCGCAATCTTCATTTCCTTTCAACAATCAAGTCATAGAATCGTTTGATTCTTCTTCTGTGAACGGGATGGCTGGCGCAGGACCACCTCCAAGGAGAACCATAGGGGACTCAATAACCTACACAAGCCCGAGGAATTTCTCAAGCATTGTGAGGCCCACTATGAGTGACAAGCTGGCAGAAATGAAGCCTGCTCTACTCCAGCTCATCAGTTCAAACCAATTCTCTGGCCTGGACAATGAAGACCCTCATGCGCACTTGGTCACCTTTTATGAGTTGTGTGGCACTATGGGTGTACAAGGGGAGGACGAAGAAGCATTATACATGAGACTCTTCCCATTCTCTCTTAATGGCAAAGCAAAGGCTTGGCTCCAGTCACAGCCTAATCAAAGTCTTACGAGCTGGGAGGATGTGGAATATAAATTTCTAGCACGCTTCTTTCCACCATCAAAGAGCACAAAAGTGAAGGCTGCCATTGCTACTTTTGTACAAGGAGTAGAGGAACCACTATGTGAAGCCTGGGAAAGATTCAAGTCTTTATTGAGAAAGTGTCCCAGTCATGGATTTAGCCTAGAGATGCAAGTGCAGACCTTCTGTAATGGTTTGCAACCTCATACTAAGATGATACTAGACGCATCTTTTGGTGGTTCAGTACTATTTAAAACTGCTGATGAAGCCATTGCGGTGATTGAAAATATGGCTTCCACTGACATGCAGAGTCAACATGGGAGAATGCAAGTACAAAGGAGAGGAGTTTATGAACTTGGTGCTCAGGATGCACTACTTGCACAAAATAAGCTTCTTGCCCAACAAATGGAGCTCCTGACTCAACATATGGCCAAGCTTCCTCAGCAGTTGCATGCAATGCAAGCTCAAGCTCAACCACATCATCAAGTAATGAGATGTGATTTCTGTGGAGATAGCCACCCCAACGGTCATTGTCAAGCTCCTAGTAGTTCCCAACATGAAGAAGTCAACGATATGGGAAATCAAGGACGGCAAAACTTCTTCAACAATCATTTCCCCAATCCTTCAAATCAAGGGTGGAGACAAGCTCAAGAAGCTTCTAGCAGTAGAAATCTGTATCAACCTGCTCAACATTATCCACCTCAAAGTGATCGGACTTCAAAGCTAGAAGACACATTGCAGATGTTTATGCAGCAGTCCATCCAAAACCAGAAAAACACTGATGCATCCATAAAGAACCTGGAAGTGCAAGTTGGTCAATTGGCTAAGCAATTAGCCAACCAACAGGGTGGACATTTTACTGCAAATACTCAAGCCAACCCGAAGGAGGAGTGTAATGTAATATTCACAAGAAGTGGGAAAGAGGTTGGAAGAAAAGAAGAAGAAGAAGAAAAGCCAGAAGAAGAAGATCAGAAAGAAAATGAAGAAGAAGAAGACATGATTGTTGAAGGGGGAGAAGAGAATAAAAAATCTGAAAAAGAGAAAAACCAAAAAGAGAAAGAAATAGTGAAACACCTCCCTTACCCAAAAATCCCATGTACTAAAGGGAAGGAGAAACAGTTGGCTCGGTTCAAGCAAATATTCGATCAACTTGAAATCACCATGCCATTGACCGAAGCACTGCAACAAATTCCTGCTTATGCGAAGTACATGAATCAAATCCTCAGCAAGAAGAAATACTTAGATGAGGAAACAATTGAAGTACAGGGAAATTGCAGTGCCATCATGCAGAAGACTCTTCCTCCAAAATTTAAAGATCCAGGGAGTTTCACCATTCCATGCACTATTGGAAACCACGAGATAGGTAGAGCTCTCGTTGACTTGGGGGCTAGTATCAATCTGATACCCCTATCTATGCTTAAGAAGATTGGTGGTCTTGAAGTCAAGCCTACGAGAATGATGTTGCAGCTGGCGGATAGATCCATCAAGTATCCGTATGGTGTCGTGGAAGATGTGGTGGTCAAAATAGATAAACTCCAATTCCCGGTGGATTTTGTAGTTATGGACATAGAAGAAGATGTCGAGATACCACTCATACTTGGAAGACCTTTCATGAAGACAGCTAAGGTTGTCATTCATGTAGAAAAAGGAACAGTGAAATTGAAAAACCAAGATGAGGAAGTAACTTTCAACGTCTTTGGAGTTGAGCAGCAAAATCATGAAAAAGAGACTAGTATTGAAGCCACTGATGAAATTTTATCAATTACTAGTCTAACAGAGCAAGCTGCCAAGTTGGTCAAGAGGAGCTTCAGCTGTTTATCCCCAAGAGTAAAGGGAGAGGAAGAAGAAAAAGAAGAAGAACTAGTCCACCAAAATTCTGTGATAGCAAGCGATGAGCCCAAACCTGGAAAACCAGTGAGATTCAAGAATAAGTTATGGGTCATCAAGAACATAAAGATAAATGGAGTGCTTGAGATAGAGGCTCCATATTCTAGGAGAGTCAAGTTGGTGACTAGGAAATTGCTGAGAGGATGTTGGTGTCATGACAAGAAGAAGCATTCCAACATCAAAAATCAAACTTGAGCTTAATGGTGTCAAGCTAATGACGTTAAACAAGCGCTTACTGGGAGGCAACCCAGCTTTCTAACCCTTTCTCTATGTGTGATTTTGTTATTTGAGTGTGTTTTGATTGTTTGAATTTGCTTTAGAATGTTTTGATTTGATTTGGTTATTTTGGAGCATGTTAGTTTCAATTGTAGTTTATGTGTTGTTAATGGTTAACTAGTGTAATGTTGAGTTTTATTGTGTATTGATGTGTTTTAGAATTGTTCAATCTGTTTTTATGTGTTCTAGTGTGATTGAGTATGTTTTGAATGGTTATGTTGAGTTTTGGTATGTTTAAAGTGTAAAATTTGAAGCCTTGAGTTGTAGAATTAGAAAGCTTTGGAAGTGTGCACCTAAATTGGCATTCTTGCACTCAATTTCAATCCTTATGGATTTGATCAAGTTTGTATAGTGAAAACATGTTAATCTGGGCTGAATTGAGCATCAAGAAGTGCCAAATTCAAAAAATCGTAGGTGTAGTTGTGAAATTCTGCAAATCTGCAATCTGGTATGGCGCTCCAGCGCCCTCTGCTCAGGGGCGCTCCAGCGCGCTCAGCACGAATCCAGTTTTCTGGCATTCTGACCCATAGCTAGCTCCAGCGCCCTCTGTTTAGGGGCGCTCCAGCTAACTTTTTCCAACCTGACCAGATTTTTCAACAACTCTATTTTTCTCTTCTGCTTCAAATTTTTCATGCTCCAGGCTGTGTTTTGTGATTTTTCTTGCATATTTAGTGTGCGTTTGACCTTGTGAACTCATGATCATGTGATCTAATGATTGTTTGTTACAAATACATACATTGTGAGCTCACATTTGCAAACTTTATTTTCAATCTTTTGTGCAGAAATGACTTCTTCATCCAACTCCAAGAGAATAAAAACAAACGCCGCCACAAAGTAGAGATGTCAACAGAGGAATATGCGACCCAAGTAGCATGGCTTGGGGACCAACCCAATTGATTGGGGGAGGTGGTGCAGAAAATGAAGAAGTCTGACAATGAGCTACAAATCATGAGTCACAGGACCTTTTATTTTGCTTTCTTTTACTTTGGTTGCTAGTTAGCTTTTGTTTTTCAATTTTAGTTAAGTTGTTTTTGTTATCTGGCTTGTTAGACTTATGCTGATTCATAATGCTTATGGTTTGATATGAAATGATGCTTGAGATGGGTCAATTTAGTTCAAATTGTATTGCTTCCTTCATGAAAAAGTCTGAGAATGCTGTATGCTTAACTGAGATCATTATTCATGGCAGTTGCTTGATGTTATTGTGGAACCTCGAGTTGACCTTGTGAGATGTTGTGCCTTAGAATTTTCTTGTGAATGCTATCATATTTGATCACAATTGACTTTGCCTGAGTTTCTCTGATTTGAACCATTTGCTTGTTAGTTGCACATGATCAAGGCCATCTTGCTCTCCTACTTCTTCCACATATTGCCAAAAGAAACCAATTCAAAACCTTTCGACCTTGATTGATAAATGACTCTTTTTGAACCTTAAAGCCCAAATGAAATTTCCCTATTTTCCTTACCTTGAGCTAAATAGAGAAATCATATGTAATACAGGAGAATGATTTAAGTTTGGGGGAGTTGTTATGAAAGGATGAATTGAGAAAAAATTGAAAGATACAAAAGTAACAAAAAGGAAGAAAGAAGAAGATAAAGAAAAAGAACTGAATGAAAGAAAGTTGGGATATAAGTTCGACATTGGTGGTAATCTAAGTGAAGCAAAAGAGAACTTTTATTCATGATTGTAATTGTTTGATCTCTTAGCTCAAGGTGCTTTGTTATCCAGAAAAACCATGTTCCTTCTTAGCCCAGCCACAATACAAGCCAATGAAAGTCCTTGTGATGTTGACTTACTTGTGAATGTGTTTAATTTGGTTGAAACAAATGGCAAAGTTGATTTGTGTGACAGTTTGATAGTAGAGTGATAGACACACATCCTTATACACCAGTGCATTAGAGTGAAACACCATCTTAAGTGAGAATTGGTTCTACATAATTCAGTAAAGCATCCTGCCATGACTGTTGATCTCTGATAAACTATGGCATTTGATTGATTGATTGTGTTGTGAGCATCATAATGGAAAACTAACATGATACACATTTCTAGTTGTTTCAAGTTAAGCAATGTATTATGAATCCAACTGTAATCTTTGAAATTTCTTTTGTTTGACAGTCAGATACCTTTTGCTTGAGGACAAGCAAGGTTCTAAGTTTGGGGGAGTTGATAGTGGCATATTTTACTATGAATTCAGTATTGAATTAGAGAAAATATCAACTCTTTCTCATCCTTTTTACCTTGTAAATCCTAGTTTTCATTTAGTTTAAGAAGTGGTTTCATCTTAAGCTTTAATTAGATAAATTGATCATTAACCCCTTTATTTATACAAGTTTATTAGTTGGAAGAAGTCTCTGCATCAAATGAAGAGTGCTGGAACCAGAGAAAACAAGAAAACAGCAAAAACAGCAAAAATATGAAGAACCAGAATCTGGAAAAAGTTAGCTGGAGCGCCCTTTTTCCATGGGCGCTGGAGCGGGCTCTGCACCAGGACTGGAGTTAGCTGGAGCGCCCCCTACAAAAGGGCGCTGGAGCGCCCTTTTTCCTGTTTTCGCGCGCTGGAGCGCGGTCTCAAGCGCGCCTGCTGCTGATTTGGCAGATTGGGTTTATTTAACCCCAAATTAGAAGGGCTTTGATATCTTTGGCATCCCAGACACGATTTCTCTCAATTGGAGCGTCCAGAGGCGAGCTAGGAGCTGTGGGAACAGCCCTTCTTCATCCTTGGGTCCTCCTCCTTCTTCCATTTCCACCATTGTTGTAAGCTCAAGCTCTCCATTCATGGAGAGCTAGTTTCATTCTTGTTGGGGATTGATGTAACCACGGATCTCTTATGTAATTACAGTTGTTTTGAATGATTATATGCCTCTTTCATTGATTGTTAGTGTTTAATTCCTCTACTTAAAGCTTGTATGAGTAATTCAACCATATCATGATTTTAGGGTTTGCTTGATATTGGGAAATATTGGGTGAATCTAGAACTGGATTAAACACCTAAAGGAAATAGTATCTAGGGATAGAACTAGGACCTTTGGTTGTCTTGAATCTCAATTCTTAAAGCGGATGAACTTGTTAGGTTTTCCAAGGGATTGGAGTTTAAGAAGTAAGTCTAGGCTCTCTCTACCAAGGGATTGGGTTTGAGTAAATTAGAAGATTGACATTGGCTAATTAATGAAGAGGAAGTGATTTTCTATACATAAGAGTGAAGTAGGTGAAATCATCCCCCAACAATATCATTCCATAGCATTTCTAATCTTTCCATTTCAAAGTGTTTGCATAATCAAAGATCACTTTTACCCTTTATGTTTTATCTTTAATTTAATTGCATGAAAATCCCAAAAACATGGAATCATTCTTTAGTCTAAATTAGTTAGATATTATACGATTGTCTAGGACACGAGTCTCTTGGGAAACGATATCCGGTCTTACCGGTTTTATTACTTGAACGATTTGGTACACTTGCCAAAGAGTCTCAACATGGGTTCCCATGATGGTTGTGCGAGTGGCGCTGATGGGTGCAGCCATGCCACGGGTGTTGCGTTTGTTTTTTTTGCAACGTTGCGTTTTGATTTCATTCAAGTTTTTTAAATATGTAAATAAAAGAAAGTCAAGTCACTGACCAATGTGTGCCACCACCTCAGTAAAACTTAGTAATATCATCCTGTCACGCACAACATTTTTTAACGCCATCCACCCAAATTAATCCAATTTTTTCACATTGAGAGACCTAATTGAGAGATTTTACAATACGAGGACCTAATTGAGAAAACTCTACAGAAATAGGGATGTTCTAAATAATTAAACCTACAATTTATTCATTGTTAAAATAAAAGAGAAAAATAATATAAAAAAATTAATTCTCTCTATTTTTTTTCAAACATTAAAATAATATAAAAGAAGATTTTAAGTTCCCAATTTATGATGTAAAAAATAAATATCACACTATATTTCTTACACCTTTAAATTAAAAAACTATCATGTCTAATAATTTCTCACAGTACAAACTTCCTTAAACATTTCATTAAAAAGGAATCCTTGTTTTCCTTACACTTCAATATAGGAACATCGTAAAAAGAAAATTGAGAAAGAAAAGAGACTATACATGTCTTTATAAACTTTACATCTTAAATTACCTTCTAACTTTATAGTACATTTTTTAACTAATTCTACTAAATATATGAAATTAAAAAATTGAATCAAATTTGTTATCTTTAATTTTACGAAGACATTAAATTTTTTATCAAAGATATTAGCTTGATACTGAAAATAAAGTTGATTAGAAGAAAGTAGTTAAAAACAAAAACTTTATTCTTACATTCATTGATTTATTTGAGAAGTAATAATGCACAAAACTCATTAATTGTAAGTTTTTTAAATAACTAATACTATTAAAAATACATTATTATTATTGAAATAAAACATTTATTTTGATTTTGTTGATGTTACGTATAATTAATAATTTTAAACAATATTATTCGATATTAATATTAAAATGTGATGTGTTGAATTTGAATTGTTAGTAACATGAAGAGTACAAAAGATAGTCTATTAAAAAACACTACTAGTGTTAAGTTTAGGTAAATCATTTATCATATAGTACCTGTATTAGAAGATGTTTTATTAATTATCTTAGCGGTTTTTTTTGTTATTCCTTTTCCTTAGTTCTATTGTATTTTTTTTATTAATTTAATGAAAAATAAATAAACAGTGTGTTGGGAGGGAGAAAGCCGAAGAGAAATGGTAGGAAAGGTGCAAGAATGGCGATGCGTTTGGAATTGGATTCATCGCCGGAATTGGAGATGCAGTCAGCAGCGTCTCTTGCACGACGGCCCAGACACCGTAGAGGAGCTTCTCGACAGGCACCTCGTCAAAACCAAAAACAAAAACAAAAACGATAGCGACGAGTTCGAGAATCGGAGGCAACTCACCAGCACTCGCCGCGAAGCGCTCAGTCTGTACCGTGACATCCTTCGGGCCACCCGATTCTTCATGTGGCCCGATTCCAGAGGCGTCATCTGGCGCGACGTACTCAGACAAAATGCCCGAACAGAATTCGAACAGGCCCGCTTCGAAACCGACCCGGAAATCGTAACCCGACTGCTTATCGGGGGACGCGAAGCCCTAAACTCCGCTATCGACAAGCTCGCCGAGAAGCATAGACATAACATTCAGAAAGATAATCCCTCTGATTCCCATCCACGCTGATTCATAAGGTAGTCAAGTTACGCATTTTTTCACTTGCGAATTCCTTTGAATTTCTGTCAATTTATTGTACCTTAATTACCAGGTGTTGTAGGATTAAAGATGTTATGTTAGTTTTTTTAGCACGTAATATTGTATTGTTCATTCCGTATTGAATTTTGTCTTGGATCAAAAAGGATCCCCTTTCGTAGCATCTAATAAGCACGGGTGAAAATTTGCTTCCTTGGCCCAATACTTGATGTGATTGTTTATGTACCAAATTTTCCTTGTTTACAAATGTTTTTGAAAGGTGAAACTGTATTCATGTTTGCTCCCAATACAGTTTTAATTGGATTGATGAGGATTCCTTACTTTGAACTGTTTCTGGAGCTTGACAACTATTCATTTAGTTATGGTGTTGATTGTTCATGTAGACCGCTGCTAATTCAAAGTGGTGTAAATTTGAAATTCCAGGTCTTGAAAGTGAAGGACTGGATTCAATCAATCATTTTGTGATATGTTTTCAGTGGAAGAACAAAATTAAACAAGCCTCTCTCTACTATCTTCACACTTGGCATTTTTTTGGCCAGAGCCCGTTGTTCATTACGAATTCTGTGGTTAAATCATTAAAATTCATTGCCAGACACCAATCGCGGCATCCTTGGTGTTTGACATTGTTCTTTCTGACAGGGTTCTTACTTGTATGGCATGAGCATTCGTGATTATGTAAGAGTTATTTGAATGAGTAGTACATTTTGATATGCTTTGTAGTCAGTATGGAGTATGTGTGTTTCTTTTTTAAAAAGTTAAGTATTGACAGATATAACTTTGCATTTCACTTTTGAAATGCCCAAGTAACTGGGATTGAATTAAGGAACGTGTTAGGATTAGGAACATTTATTCTAGTAATATTAGCTCTTGCGATTAGTTGAGTAAGTATAGTAAAAATTGTCTAAGGTAGGTTTTATTTGATTAAATTTATTTACTGATGCTTGTTAAGTGTAGGGATTGGATTAGGGAAGGACCTGTTGTTCAGGCATTGAAACAAAAGTCTATTGATGTGGAATATCAGTTCAACCACGCAGCTGCTGAACTCGCATACTAGAAAATTTGTTGACAAGTTCTGATAACAAGTTTATCGTGTATATAAAAAACATGTTGTATATAAAATTATCTGTGTAATAACATTACTAATGTGTTTGGAATGACAGTGGGAGTTTTGCTTTTGTCGTATAGAGAATACGGTAATTTGGAATTAGACTGTAGTAGTGCGTTTAGCTGATCTTATCGTTTGTCATAGTTATTCAGCATTCGTTTCTCATCATGCTCATAAATTCCTCATAGTTAATTTTCCCATCCTGCAAAATCAAAACCAACTCTACTGTTAGTCACAATTCACATGAAGAGCAGACATAGGAGAAAATAACTCTACAACACACTTTGTCAGAGTCTACATCCTCGAAGACTCCATCTATCGTAGCTTCATCTCCCATTTGGTGTACAGTGATAGCTTCCCTAAGTTCATCTCTCGTTATATAACTACTCAAGTGGAAAAATTATTTCAATCAAAGAAGAATTAGTAAGATTCAAAACTACAAAATAGACGAAAATCTTGTATCTGTATTTGTGTACCAGAAAATACAGATTTATAAAGCTTATAAAATTAATGAACTGAAGACTAACCCCTTGTCATCCTTGTCAAAGTAATGAAAAGCCTTGAACAAACTCCCCCCCTTCTCCAGTCTGTGTCGATCCATGGTGGCAGCAACGAATTCATAATAGTTAATTGTTCCATTCTTGTCATTACCAATCTGACAGTGCACGTGATGAAGAAAGAGCATATAACACAGTTTAGTCTTGCTTAATAAATAGAGAAAAAGCTTAAATATTTCTTTTCTCATTACCATGAACTGAACTTACAGCATTCAATAGCTGCCTTATTTCAGATTCACTAGGCAGGGAACCCAATCTGGATAATCCAGATTTGAGTTCTTCAAATGTGATAGTGCCACTGCCGTCAGTATCCATATTGTTGAACATTTGTCTGGGGCCCTTTGTTTCTTCCTCTGAAAGATTTTCTGCTATTACCTTCCATGTTCAGAAATAACAAATTCTATTAGTTAAAGTGTATTTTACCTCATTTTTGTCGTACCAAGAAAGTGTAACACGATTTTTTATAATGAAACTTTCACTTTGCGTGGTATTTGATAATTTATTTGATTAAATTTGATGCACAACTGAAAAATTTGACGGACCTTCATTGCAAGCTTCTTCATCTGGTTCATTGCTTTAAACTTTTCCATCCTACTTAAAACAGCACTGTCTGGATGCTTTTCTGATGCTTCACCACCTTCTTTCAACCATGGATGTTCTGGTTCAAACACATAATGTGATTTACTTGAATATTTAAAGTTGGTAATCCTGTTTGTTAATTAACATGTGTAACTGAGAGATAATAGTTAAAACTCTGCGTTGCTTATTACAAAAGACTTCTGGTGTGTGGAAAGGGGTGATGAAAGCATCGATCACTGTTATCTGAAACTAGTAAAACTACCAAAACAATAACACAAATTTACCAAGGGCCTCAGCAGCTGTAATCCGTTCCTTAGGGTCATAAGTAAGCATTTTTCTGATCAGATCTTTTGCAGCGTCTGATGTAGAAGGCCATGGCTCGCTATCCATATCTAACTTAACACCCAAAACATCATCAAACACGCCTTTCTCGGTTTCTGAAATCCACAAACAAGTCACTAAATCAAGAAAAAAACAGCTAAAACTACATATGCTTATGTACTAATCAACGTTTCAGAAAGCTGCTAACGTATTAATGATTTGAAATTTAGTTCAGAATCATAAAGTCATGAACCAGAGTTAACAAATAGGAAACCGTGTTAAGAATCGTACAACCTATTAAGTGTTAGACAATAAACATGCAACAATGCAATGACGTCTACATTTCTTATTTGATCCTTTAGTTTCTGAATCATAAACAAGGCTAGCTACTGCAACAATTGTTCTAAATGATGATTTAAATTTCTTCGTGCTACTGTGAACCAAAACTGAGTGATGCGTGCATTTTACTTACCAGCCCAAAATGGAGGCACCCCACTTAAGAGAATGTATAAAATGACTCCTGCATTCCAAACATCTATCTCCTTTCCGTAATTTCGTTTCAAAACCTCAGGAGCCATGTAATATGCATTTCCAACAATATCTTTATACACCTCACCTGTACAATCATTTAGCGTTATCAAATAATTAGACTAAGAAAAAGTTCTGATAATAAAGAACGAAGAGGATGAATGTGCATGAAAGGTGTAATAACCAGTGTGAAAGAAGACAGAGGATCCAAAATCCGTGAGTTTCAAAGGGGCATCCTCGTCCTTGGTGGCGAACAAGAAATTCTCTGGCTTGAGGTCTCGATGCATCACACCCATGATATGACACACGTCGACCACCTTCACAATCTGTCTCATCACAGTGGCTGCTTCACGCTCCGAGTGTCTGCCTTTTGCAACAATACGGTCAAAGAGTTCACCTCCACTGCACAATTCCATCACCAGATGCACGTTCTCCCTATCCTCGTAAGCTCCCTTGAATTCCACTATGTTATGTTGCCCCGAAAGATGCTGCAGAATCATAACTTCTCTTCTAACATTCTCAACTTCTTGCGGACCCTTCTTTGCTATGGATTTGCATGCATAAGAAATTCCTGTGGCCTTCTCTACACACAGATAAGTCACGCCAAACTTGCCTCTTCCCAGCTCTTGCTTCATCTCGTACGTGTGCTTTATTTTAACGTAAGGCTTCCCAAGAACAGGTCCTGTCTGTGAAGAACATTGGGTTGGCATGGGAGGAGGAACAAGAGAACGTGGAAAAGGCAGGTTTTTCCTAGGTTGTTTGTAGGTGAGTTGAGGAGCAGAATCTGTCGAAGAAATTGGAATTTCATCGTCTGTTGTGTGTGTTAACACCTTTGAGAATCCCACTCCCATGACTCTCTCTTTCTCCCAGGCAAACTGAAGCTGTTTCTGCCTTACAAGTTCTTTTCTGTAACGTGATTATTTGGCATTTCCACTTTCTGCTTTTCTTCTTTACTTCCATCAGTGGCAAGAATATCAGCATCCCTTCCTGTCTGGATAATCAATCAGTTCTAGCAAAACCAATGAATGATACTTTTTTACATGTTAAAATTAAATTATACACTTTTTTATATTTTATGAAAATTTTAATTTTTATATTTTTGGTGAATAGTATTGAAATTTTTATTTAAATGTGATCTAAGTATCCTGAGTCTCTTTTAAAATTTTAAACCTTTCTATATTTGTTGCCTAGTTTTATAGGAAATGTGTTTAATAATTCAAAATAGAAATAGCTAAAAATAATAAGTGTCATGTTAAATTTGTCATAATTTAAAAAAGAAAAATAGTATTCCGTGTTTTTTTGGGTTAGGTATAAAGAGTAATGATACCGTGACACATTTTTACATTTATTTGACACAAAATATAAGGATAAAATAGTCATAAAAGTGTAAATTTTTACATTTTGTTAAGAAACAAGAGAGTAAAAAATAATGAAAAATAGTGTCAAATAAATATAAAAAATTTAGGTGTATAAAAAAGAATCATTTTTCATGTATAAATTATCAACAAGAATTGAATAGGTAAAGTTAACATATTTAATGTTTTAAAATTTTCTCCATTATTTTAACTATTCCTTTCTACTCAGTTTACTATATTATTTTCACCTACAAATAACATTAATACTCTACTATAAGTATATCTTATAATTACATATAAGGATATGATTGTTAAAAAAAAGCTGCATACATACATGTTGAAATTCTAAACATTAAAAAAAAAAACCTGAATCAAGAAAAGTTTTAAAACTTTTAAAACATTTTTTTTTTCTAAATATTTCTCGTACCAAATAACAATGATAAAGTTATCAATAGCAGGAACGCCTTTGGATTATAGTTTTATTTATTTTGCACATATTGCAGTTTATTCAATAGAAGCTTTACAAAGTTTGGCATGGAGTGGGAATGCCATGAAGAAAATACACACATTCAAAGGTGATTCAATCATCAGCAGCAAGCAGCAAACAGCAAGAAAAATCCAGAAACCGCTTTGTTTTGATGGCACACAGCACAACACAAAACAGCTATCGTGGTTTCTCCTTCTCATCAATATCCAGAATCCCCTTTCTCATCATTGCCACAAACTCCTGGTAATTTATTTTCCCATCCT